>NC_082397.1:7510811-7548647 GCF_031168955.1 Gadus macrocephalus
GAAAAGAGTTCCCGTGCCGAGGAACACAGCGTTCTCCGGAAGGTTCCAGAGGCAGCGTTCTCCGGGTTCCATTCAGTTCCTAGTTTCATATCTTCCAACTAATTTATGAAGAAAATGCAAATCCTAACGTTTAAAAATGATTGAACTGGAACAACATAAACGCTTGGAGTATGTACTGGAATCAAAACCGCCAAAGCCATAATCATCTTTTATCCCACTGTGAATGTTTCCTCGTAACAGTGGGGTCTCCACCACATAAGAGGAAGCTGTATGTAGCTCAGAACTCAGAAAGTGTAGTGCTGAATGGCTTTGTCGCTCTAGTCGGCCAAAAGCAAAATCACAAGGCTTCCTTCCCTGTATCTCTAATGGCTCAATGAAGTGAATGTGTTCCTAAAAGATGCTCTGTTCTGCGCCGGTTGCAACAGAAAACACTAACCTTGGATCAATACCGTCAAAGACCTCATTCAGCCAGGACTCAATGAGCAGTGTGCACGCAGTTTGTGCGTGTGCGTGAGCCCGTTTGTGTGTGTGCGTACACGCGTGTATCTGCATTTATAATGATGGAATACATCAGTTAACTCACCCATTGCACAAAAACATACACACACACACGTACAAAAACACACAGGCACACGCACAAAAACATGCACGCACGCACACACACACACACACACACAATATAATCTAAAATTCTAAAAGTTGCTTGGCAAGGGCAACCCAACCCCCCATTGGCCTCTGCTCACCGAACAGCAGCCAGTTCTTCCATTTACTAAATGAACATATAATATCCCAAGTCTGCAGACAGCAGGATAGGAGAGCGGAGGAGAGGAGATCAAAGTATTGCATTTTTTACTAACCATCAAGGTAAAACAAGGCCTCTGAATTATTTTGCTTACACGTGAATAATGCCTTGTTGGCCTCTGTGCTTAAACCCTTGCTATTTCCCTTGAAGCCAAGCCCTAAATTATAGCGAGGGATTTGCCAAGCGCTCTACCTAACTATAACAACTTAGGAGTGAGAGTAGATGGGCAAAACAATCTCTAAATCTCCCTTGCACACTCCTGCACTTTTTCCCTGGCACTGACGAAGGGATCCACATTCTGAGTCTCAGGGTCTCTCGACCAATCACACGTGAGCACAACTTGCTAAATAATACAATTTAGAGTCTGATCCGTCTATCATTTCAGTTCCTTTTGCAGTGGTTCCTCGTTAGGCAAAGACTGCTCAATGCGTTCCTGCCTACATACCATCAGCCCAATGGTTGTAATAATAATAAAATGACTATTGGAAAATGTTAGAACTGCATAATATTTCAACCGTAATAACTGCTATCCTTAAGAAGGGTTGGTGGGAGGACTACGCTATGAAGTCGAACCACTGCTGAATCTGATGAATTATTACGACGAGAAGTCAGGATTTTATGAGACGGACGGTTTGATTTACAGCATGCACTGTCATGGCCGCCGTGCCATACCAACCATGCTAGCCTCCTAGCTTCCTAGCCGCGGCAGCTCGTCCGGGATACTAGCATGATACTTAACCATCTTTCCAACACGTCAGCAGTGCCAAGTGCACTTTTCTCTCCCTCTGTTTTTCCCTTCCCTCAGATAGATTCGGACTAGCTGGACACACACTAGTTAAGACCTCGACGGAAAAGTTGAAGATCACTTATCGTTTTGAATTTATCTATATGCCTTTAAATAATGTTTCCACACTCGAGATTTCCACCATAGTTCACGATTTGCAGTCCTATTTCTTCGTTAGCTATTGGAACATTTTGTACGGCAACATTCAATTGATGACAGTATTTTGTGTGGTGCACCTGATTTCATCAGCCATGTTCAGGGTACTCGCTGTTTTTTAAAAAATATAGTTCATCATTGGTTCGATTTCAGGACACATAGAATTAATTCAACAAAACAACCTGGACATTTCAACAATATATCCATAAAACATCAGCAACATTTCAGTACCATGCCATTTCAGACTGCAAACACGCTAATGCATACTGTTAGTCCACCATAGTCCATATCAATTTTGACAACCCCACAATACATTCAAATACCTTGTATTAAATAGAGTTATACCCAATAGTTCTGATGATAAACAGTGTTTACCTGTGGGATAATGTTGAATAGCATGGGATAAAAAAGAAATATAGAATTTGTATAAAAAAGCATGGGAATGGATGTTATGGACTTGAATACATTTAATATAAACAACAGATACATGCATCAATCTGCACCATGAAATATGAATTGAAAACGTTCAGTTACGCTCCCTGTTTTGTGTATCAGTGTTAGCTTAGGAGTTGAATAGCTCTGAGCTTTATGTGACAAACACAAAAGAGCACATCACAAACTTCTCCCCCCACACTGTTAGATCCTGCAACAGTAAGTATTTCAGCAGAATGAAAAAATTAAAGTAAGTGGTTAAAAAAGATCAAAATGGAAGGATCCGTCTTACCATGAGTTTCAGTTTCTTGGTGAGGGAATACAATGGCTTCAGTTTCAAAAAGGGGCTGCAGGTAGGCCACTACAGAGAGAGGAAGCAGAGGGGGGTGCGTGGCGTGAACTAGCATTCAGAGACACAACCAGTTATTTTTTAACATTCTTCCGTTAACCTTGAGCAGCACTTCTGAGAAGACTTTTGTAAACGGGGTATTTTCTAATTAATTCGCTGAAAGCATACGTTATGACTGAGCCTCCAAGGTGCGATAATACAAAGCAGGTTGGTTATGCCGGCTTCATGGTAGGCCACCATTTTATGGTTACATTCTGCACTTTTAAGTCGCGTTGACTTATAAATTGTGGTGTCTTTTAATTGAAAGCCAATCAATGTTTGACCACTGGAGCATCATCATTCAGAAGGAACTAGCTTCCTCTTGGTTGAAATCAACACCCCTCTTCATCATAAAAATCTCCAGGACGCTTTTAATGTGGAAATATCTTGTCGGTTGGGGAAGGAGAATCATGCATAAGTTATAGGCCTAAAGCAAGTCCCATCCATGGGTCGCAGCTCTTCCTTATAATTACACACGCACATGTTATTAAAACATCCTAAATTAAATGTATTTTCAATAGAAAAATACAACGATGGCTGTTTATTTCTTGGGGATGGGGAGGTCAGAGGTCGGAGGTCATAGCATCCTAATTTTTGTATCAAATATTGTGGGCACTGGTGCAGCTTGTGAGACGAGATCGCTGGGACCGTTGACCTTTTGACCCCCGGGGACGGCTCTGCAGCGGTGCGCTCCATCCGACTAAAAGCCTGTAATAGCCGCTGTGCTCATGGCCCTCGGTTCACCCTTTTCATTTGGCGGCCGGGCTGCGGTGCCTGCCGTACGTCTCTGGAGGGCCGCCCGGGGACGCCACACACAGGGTGGTCCTCCGTAAGTGCTCAAACACAGCCTCATCAATCCACTTTTTAAACAAACGCCGGTTTGAAACGCAGCCGGGACCCTCAGAGCAGGGCGGTACTGGTCCCTGGGATGGCAGTTGGGTTTGGTTTGGCATTCAAAAGGAAAATAAGGGTTCTTCCTAAGCCTGGGCCAGATTGAAATCAACTGATGCATTAAGGTATTTCTTCTTATTTAAATAGAATCCATACAGTCACCTATGTATTTGGCGATCATTGTATTGTTTTCACTCCTCTGAGGTCGCAGGTAATGCTGAAAATACCTGAGTCTAGACTCTATCATTTGTAACGATGTTCTCTGTGACTTTTGGCTGGGCTTTGGTTAGGACAGCCAAAAGGGGGACACCTGCAATATACGGGGCCTAATATAACCTCCACCGTTATACGGAAAAAACACATTTTCTGAAACAGTTTCCTTGTTTCACTTCGATGTCACGTGTTCTCTTGTCTAAATCATACGTGTGCGCTGTGTGTCTACATGTGCGGGATGGGGGGTGCATGGTCGGAATATGGCTTGTTGTAATGCCGGATGACGTGAATGCTTGGCGCATGACAGCATGTAAACAAAAAATAAAGATGGTGATTATCATGATAACAAATAATCATAGCTCATTAAACCAGGTCATTGCGCACAAATACGTTCAGAGCATTTTTTTAAACAATTCGGACGTCCTTAGCATGTCCCAGAAACTCCGGTCCTCATCGTCTAAGAATAGAACAATGCCGAGGTGGCGGAGGAGCAACGTGCAGCAGCAATAACAGTTTTTCGTGCGAGCTGCCCTAGATGCTCACCGCGTGTGTTATATGGACGTGCGTGTTTATCCGCTTGTATAATGTAACCCACATAATAAAGGGACGCAGGCGGCAGCGGATGATGGGAGAGATTAACTACACAAGGTCATCCGTGGAAGCCAGGGATGAGAGCGTAGAATCATGCTCCCTGCCTCTCGCCTCCGGTTCGCCTGTTTACATCTCGGCTGCTGCCTGCGGTCGCTGTTATTCTGGTCTAGTATGGCCGCCATTCTATTTATGTAAAAGTAAAATAAACAATGCGCTGCCCGATTAATCGGAACGCGCATAATAGCGAGGAGAAAGTGACGGATTCCCTCCAAATCCGCGAGGCGCTCTCCCTTTCATTGTTTCCAACGACTATCCACACAAAAGCGTCCCCTTGTTATGCACTCCAAGCCTCTAGAAGATGGCTTCAGCTGGCCCGAAGCGAGGGGGTTTATGCGCTATCTGCATCTGCATCTAACATCATTAGGGCGCCAAATCAAATCGATATCAGATTAAAGCGTGCCGATACGTCAGGAATCGAATCAACCTGCTCTCCCCTCTCCCTTTCCCCCGGCGCTACAGCGGCCGTGGACCGTCTCTCTGCAGCCCACCGGAGGTTCACACGTCCCGTCGGTCCTCTTACCTCCTGTGTTGGTGCGCTTAGTGCTGCTCGCCTCCGTGGGGGTCTCGAGCGGTCTCTTACGGGAATCCGGAGGGTCGGACTCCATGTGCGGTTGTTGATTGTGGTGGTGAGGATTTGAGAAAATCCCGTTTTGTTGTACTGCTCCGCCGGCCATCATTTTGTAAGCTTGGTTTTAAGGATGCGACTGTTGCGTTTAAATCCCCCCTAGTAACGCAACGCGACGTAGCCTTCCGCACGGGGAGTCTTCCTCAGAGGACGAAAAGGCGATTTAGGGAATTCAAAAAAGAAACGCGACCGTGGTCGGTGTCGCGGTGCGTTGCTGTGTCGCCGACGCGAGGAGATGCTAGGCAGTATGCAGGACGCGTGTGTTTAGCCCGTGAGGCGATGCAGGAGCGGGCGGATGTTTGCTCCAAAAAAAACAGATCCTCGAAGCCTTTTTTTTTCTCTCGCCTCTCCGTAAATAAGTCTAAACTCTACTTGACGTACAAATGCTGCGTCAGTCGGCCATCAACCCCGTGATACGTGGTGTAGGATATGTCATTCCGCGGCAACATAAAAGCGCGTACACATGTCAGGCAGTGTGTGCGGGATGATGGCGCTTCTCCGTGGTCCTCGGTGCAGCGACGGGCGCGGGGAATAAAGCGATAAATAAAACACACGCACAACCGGGACAACAAAAAAAGGAGGCAGGAATCAATTCGGGTGTAAAAGGAAGAAAAAAGGACGGCAGAATAAAAAACTGCTTTTTTGTCGTTCTTTTGATCCTTATGGGCTCAACGCGGTCATGTAAACACCCGAAGGTGCGCGGTGGTGGTGAGGGGGGTCGGGTTGTCGGTGGTAAGGGTCCGGAGGGGAGAAGCTGTGGACGGAAACAAAGCTGCTGGAGAAGAAGAAGAGAGATGCGATTTTTTTTTGTCCTCTCTCGGTGGAGATGCTGCAGTCTTTCCTCAGAGCATCCCTAACGCTGACTGGCTGGCAGTTCCGAGTGCAGAGGAGTCGGTGACGTCAGAAGGCAGCACAGCACATCCCATACCCCCTTTCTCCTCAGTCGATTGTTTGCGCGAGGGCGTGTGAGAGTGAGCGAGAGAGAGAGAGAGAGAGAGAGAGAGAGAGAGAGAGAGAGAGAGAGAGAGAGAGAGAGAGAGAGAGAGAGAGAGAGAGAGAGAGAGAGAGAGAGAGAGAGAGAGAGAGAGAGAGAGAGAGAGAGAGAGAGAGAGACGCCCCCTGCGACTGCGATTGGTCGAGATTTCTCCGGCAAAACTAAAAGGACAGATCGTATGGAGCGAGAGCAGCACGTGACCACGGGATGGAGGGATGCAACGGGAGGACAGAGAGCGGCTCCGGGGACACGGACACGGTAACGGCCATGGGGAACGGGATGAGGGGCTCTTTGGTGGACACCGAGTCTGTAAAATGAAGCTACCTGTGCGGACATTCAGCCATTGATAGAGGAGACTCACAAAAGGCAGATAGGCAAACTTTGCCCCCCCGCCCCCCCCCCTCCAGCCCCGGCGTATTAATCCATGTGCGCATCCGGTAGCCTACTTGATGACAAGCGAACCGTGGGATATAGCGCGTTCCTACCTCGACCTGTGCGATAAACACATCACCTATAGCAAACGCCCCGCCAAAACCCGCGCTTGGTTCTCCGTCCCTCCTCTTCTCGAGCCGCAACATGACATTATCACAGTTCGAGGGGAAACACAAAACCGAAAGGACGGCATGACCGTGTCAGAGCCTACCTGTGTTACCATAGTCGCGTGACCCACCTGTGCGTAGTAGTGCTCCCGCCATTTCTGCACGCGCGCCGTCTCTGCGTCGTAGATACGGAGGTAGTAAGGCAGGCTCCGGTGCCGCGAGCGGTCTGACAGAGCAAAGCGGGCTTTTTACTGCTTCAATCTTTACACACATTCACACGCACACACTTGGCACAGGCTCCCCTCGCGCTCGCTCTCTCCCTCGCTCACGCACGCGCACGCACACTCACACACATCCACAGAGACGCAAATACTCGGCGAGTGACTGTCCAAATGTGTCTCCACCCGTCTGTCCGTCTGTCTGTGTCTTTTCTTTTCCTGTCTGTCTGTCTTCAACTCTATCTATCTATATCTCCATCTATCTCAGTCTCTATCTCTTGCCCTAATTGCACAGGAGGCTATCGGCTCCTGTAGATTCAAGTCAAGGTGACATTGTTCTGCCGGTACACAAGCACACGCAAATGCAAAGGCGCACACACACTCTCTCGCGGGACGCAGAGTCGCACTGTTGACCAGCTCTGTCGCTACCGTACCATTTCGCATCGCCATGAGACACACACACTATAAACCCACCACAGTCTCCCCCCAGGAAAGTAATGGCCGGCATACGTGGCAAATCCGAGGCAGATGTATCGAGCTGGAGCACTGCACTGCCATGTGTATCTAAGAAATGAACTCGTCCAGCAGACCTCGCGGTCGTTAATTAGGCCTATTGGCCCTAATGAATGGGCCTAATTAACTGAAGCAGATTATTGCATCACTGACCCTGCCTCGGCCACGTGTGTATGTGTCAAAAACTCCCCACATTTAAGAATGGCCTGCAATCTGTCAATCCGATCAAAAATATAGGTATATCGCTACCTCACATGACAATATGAATCTGACTCCCATGCTGTATATAAGAACTTGAAAAGAACCGCAAAATGTAGTTGTTGGACAGTGTTGTACACAGTAAACATTTACAGTTTTTATTTGAATTCTAGTTTTACCCATAGCCTATTTACCTGCTTACAAAATGTTTGAGCAAGAGTTGACAGTCTTTTAAACTCGAGGTAGGCCTATATCTGTCACATGTTCTCGAGCGGTCTGTTTTTCCTCCGCCTCTGCATCCCAGATGTGACCTGGTCTACTCTCTTGCCTGCGGTTCACAGACTGCAGCAGGACCGTAGCCGATGAGGTCCAGCTACATGGGGCTGAATATCTGGATTTTTTACTCTAGCGCTCTGATGAAAACCGACCTACATTGTGATCTTCTTGCGCCCCCTGTTGTATAACCTTAAACATTACGCCTGTTGGTTCGCCGTTATTCGATACCACCCCTGTAAATGTTTGAGATGTTCATCACCGTGTTATGGTCATTATCCTAAGTCCTACAGATATGTTAAGTGTACCTTAATGTGTGGGAAATATTTGTTCTGTTATATATGCCTATGCCAAGTCATTATCGCCATTGTTATTCATTTATAGGATTGAAACCATAAAACCACCTAGTAATTGTTCTATTTAATAGGAATTTGTGAGTGTAAAGGCCTCATTCATGCCAACACTATTGGCTCTTTAAGAAATTTCACATAAACACGTGTGTGTGTGTGTGTGTGTGTGTGTGTGTGTGTGTGTGTGTGTGTGTGTGTGTGTGTGTGTGTGTGTGTGTGTGTGTGTGTGTGTGTGTGTGTGTGTGTGTGTGTGTTTTGGATATTTCTGAACTCTGCGACACAGTGGCTATAAATGCGTTCAGTTTGGGGGTATTTATAATGTCTTTTTATTATTTATTGTTATTATTTTTCCAGTGCACTTATTACAGTTAGTTGATTCAACTTGCTTAACAAGTTGGATCGGATCGGGTGAAAATTAAGGCAAGGAGGGAAAGAGGCAACCACATTGAGGACTGGATATTGAATGGGACATTGGACAATTGGAAATTTAGCCGTTGACCATTTGACCAGATAAGCGTCACTCAGAGCCACGATCCCTGCTCCAATAAAGCAGTATAAAAAGTTTAAACTTAACATTAATGAGCACAGAAACTTGCTTAATGTCAATACAAATCTGGGACATCAAAGAATGCCTCCTCCTCCTCCTATTCAGAAAACCCACTACTGGAATTCTGTTTCCCACTACTGGAATTTTACCAGTAGTTGATAAAAAATGACCGCGTCGGAAAGACTGAGAAATGGTTAGTCAATCTATGCGAGTGCATTACCCACCCATTAATGCTTGACAAACTTTGACTTCCAGATCTGTGTGCAATGAGTGAGTAGCAGACATGAGCAAGCTTCCCAATGTTCAGTGGCCAGATAATCAGTAATCATCAGTCTGTAATAAGGCAGTACAATCATTTCATCCAGTATTAAATGAGTCGATGGCCCTTCTGTCTACCTACCGGGCTACCAACGGGCACTCTGCCCATGCATTCATTGTGCTTGACCGGAGTCTTCCACAATAATAATAATAATAATAATACATTTAATTTAGAGGCGCCTTTCAAGACACCCAAGGTCACCTTACAGAGCATATAGTCATCTGCTCTGTAAGGTGAGACCTATTGATAAAGACAGACCTATTGATAAAGCTAAACATCATATGACACAATTCAAAAAGGATAAAAATAGTGATTTTTAATTCGCCGCTGTCGACCTGTTACAATGTCTATTCTACAACTAGTTGACTTTCACTGACCATTCTGTGTCCAGACAGGGACACAGAATGGTGATGTTCCAAAACAGGTTTATTGTAAAAGTTGATTGACAATGACACATGACCTGGTGCTGATGTTGCCATTAAGGAGAGCTCCCTGAGTGTGTGTGGCGAAGGTTGGTCTAACCTGTGCACATTGATTGCTCAATGTACAACAAGGGCGCAGCCTCACCCAGCCCCAGGGTCCAACCAGTCTGACTCGAGCCAGGTGAGGGTGCTTAAACCAGACATCACCCACACACTCAACGTTACCATAAATACATTTTCCGATATAAAGGTCCCATGGGGGATAGCTAATGGAGAGGGCCCTCCATGAAACCTCTCAAATGAGGAGCCTGTCCAGCTATTTCAGTTAGTTTGTTGATGTAGCAATAAATAGACACATATATCATATAAGCTATGGAGATGACATGGCATGAGTGTATACCACGTATCAGCAGCCTGTATCAATATAAGGCCTACTGCTCTTTTCTGAAATAAGCGAATACTCATACTGAACAATTAACGTTGAGGTTGCTGTGGATGTGGCGTCTACTGCAACACACATCCGTGCCAAGGAGAGGACTGCAATGTGTCTAGGAAACGCTAGATGGTGGTGTTGCAAAAAGTGGCTTTGCTTTGTAACCTTCCTATCGTTTGTAGAACAACTTTGAAATAAAGCGTTTATTCACGGGCATCTAGAACATAAATGACTTCACAATGTAAGGATAGCGTTTGCTAAACATTAGAAATGTCATCTTACTTCATCTCGATTCTCAACTAGTGACCCTTTTTGCCTGGTATATGGTCTATTTTTATTTATTACAATGTGATTATAATTTTCTGGTTTTATATTTAAGTTGACCCTGAATACGGTCTAGGGACGCCATTTTATAGCGGCTCTAAACAAATCACGTGGAATACGTTATTTTACGGGCAACTGTTTGCTTGTTTGTTTGTGAAAAGCTGGTCCATGACAACCGTAAAACATTTATTCCATGCATTGAAGACCAAGATGAAGCAAATCACACTCTTTGGGATGGCCCCTAACACCAGGAGTGACCCTCTGTTTGACTGGAGGATTAAAATCAATAAACTCAGGTGCAAATAATGATAACTTAGAATAAAGTAGGCTGTTCACTCAATAGCTCAATTTTCAAAATGTGTGTCAATCAAGGTAAGTAAATGGGGAATCGTTGCTTGCTGATATCTATTGCCCAACTCTTTAATCCTTCTGCAAGCAGTCCAAAATTCAATCCCCAGTCAAATCGCGCAGTACTTCCCACAAGCCTCTCTCTCCATGTCTCTTCTCTCCCTATGGTTCTCCCTGTGATTGGTTGATTGATGGCCGCTACTTGAGGCCTCCACCTGCAGCCATTCAACCTTCTGAGACCACGCCCAGTCTGACGCCACAGTCAGAGCAAAATAAACCTCTGCACACTATGTAGAAAACCCAATTCTATAATCTAATAACTGTTTTATATGTTTGTTAATTAATACAGTTTATACATTTATTAATATCCATTTAGAGTTTGCATTCACAGTAAAAGTTGCATGTATACATTAATAACACATAATTGTGAGTTCAAAATCTAGCACAATGTATCACTGGTGATGGCAATAGGCCTATGAAAATGCCCAAAAATAGCTAGATATTTCATAAAAATAATATTATAAGAAGATTTCGCGACTGTATTTATGTCGCCTGTCTAAAATAAGCTGGTTTATTAGTTTGGTGATGAGAGGATAAATAAGAGCGCAGATACATTGCTAACAGCCCAGAATAGGAGTGCAGGGAACATGGTGTTTGTAAACAATGAGGGAGACAGGATCTCTGACTGGCTAGCTGGCTTACCCTATTGCAGACCTGTGTGTATATCGTATGAGCTGTTTGTTTTCCAGGGCTCAAATGAGTTTACGTCCAACATTCTTCATCACCCTGAGTTGGAGTGTCTGACTGTGTGAATTCTCAGCACAAGCTTTGCAACCACGGAGACTGTAAGTGGTCTTGTGGTGCCTGTAAACTCGATGATGTGTCTGAAGATGTGTTCAAAGTGCACACTCAGAAAATGTGACAGTCGCTCAACAGAATGGACTTAGAGGCTTAGATGCTCACAGACTAGAGGCTGAGAGGCGTGCAGCTAGAGCCCTGAGCGAAGGAATTCTTCAAAATAATCGATGTCAATGGCTTTGATAACGGCCCAATTTCAGAACATACGTTCACTGCAAGGGGGAATGAGTTGAACGCCCCATTTTGATAGTTTCACAAATTAGGTATTAGGTGCCCTCAAAGAACATTGTGCGTAGAGCCCTCAAAAAGCTAGTCACGGCCCTGGATGCACAAATCGTTTATCTATTTTCGTCCTCAACCCCCTTCTCATGATCTTAGTCTTGCCTCAAGCACTGGTTCTAACAGAACAGCACAACTGTAATTGTTTGCCAGAATAAAATGAATACCATGTGATATCACTTAATGTGAATAAGTGTAATGAAAATAAAAACACACATTGCAGTTTGACCATAGATGGTGCTGTTGCAGCTGTTTGTGTCTAGTGTTTCTAGGTATTCTTTAACCTTTTCACCCCCCTACCTTCCTGTCCTCAACAGTGACCTTCTACCCTCCCCCTTCCGGCTTTTGTCGTGGTTAACCCCCCCTTTGTTTACTATCTAACAAGGCTGTGCTATGGCACAGCCATACCCATCACCATGGTTGTGGAACACAAGCCGTCAGTTTTAACCCACAACCCATGTTGTGTGTTCAAGTTGGGGTTATTATCAGGCCTGTTAGCCAAGTCATCCCTAGGACACATCGAAGAGGTGCTTGTAACCTTTCATGTTGCTATAATTCTTAATCCCCAAAACATTATTTGTGAGTCTTTCATTAAAACTATGCTTGACGGTTTTAATTATTCTTTGTCCACTTTGTGATGTCGCTACGTGGTATATAATGTATGAATAATTCAACAATGCAATTTCTATTACCCTCTGAAATTATGCATTTCCACTCAGGCGTGATCCCAGGATGCCTCTATAATTCCAATCCTCATTTGTGGTAATTGACTCCATCTTGCCAAACTGCTCAGTTTGTTACTTTCTATTGTAACCGTGCAAAGTGCAAATCAATAAGAGTAATTTCCCAAACGAGGAGATGAGCTGTCCAGCTCTATAACGGGAGCGCCACAGAACCTATCAATCATCTGAAGTCTCCTAAGGGCTGGTAGCCAGAACACTGCTGTATCAGGGGAGTCTATCCCTCTCTCCCTTAGAGCTCTATAGCTGGGGAGTCTATCCCTCTCTCCCTTAGAGCTCTATAGCTGGGGAGTCTATCGCTCTCTCTCTTAGAGCTCTGTAGCTGGGGAGTCTATCGCTCTCTCTCTCTTAGAGCTCTGTAGCTGGGGAGTCTATCGCTCTCTCTCTCTTAGAGCTCTATAGCTGGAGAGTCTATCGCTCTCTCTCTTAGAGCTCTGTAGCTGGGGAGTCTATCGCTCTCTCTCTCTTAGAGCTCTATAGCTGGAGAGTCTATTCCTCTCTCTCTTAGTGCTCTATAGCTGGAGAGTCTATTCCTCTCTCTCTTAGAGCTCTGTAGCTGGGGAGTCTATCGCTCTCTCTCTCTTAGAGCTCTATAGCTGGAGAGTCTATTCCTCTCTCTCTTAGTGCTCTATAGCTGGAGAGTCTATTCCTCTCTCTCTTAGAGCTCTATAGCTGGGGAGTGTATCCCTCTTTCCCTTAGAGCTCTGTGTCTGGAGAGTTTATTCCTCTCTCTCTTAGTGCTCTATAGCTGGAGAGTCTATTCCTCTCTCTCATAGAGCTCTGTAGCTCGGGAGTCTATTCTTGTTTGTTTTAGTTTTTTGCAACAATTTACTTATAATCTGAACTAATAAACTCTTACTTTCACTCTTAGTTATCCGGGTTTAGCATGAGGTCCCATGACACAGATACAGTATGTGCAAAACACACATCATCATCTTCATCCTGTACACCCCGCCTCCTGTCCAAACACGCTCACAGCTGGTCTCCCATGTAGTAACCACGGTGACCCTCAGCGGAGAAGACGTACCATTTGACAGGAAGTGGGCGGCACTTCCTGGTTTCGTCTGGGAGCCAACCAATAAGAATTAGATTGATGGACAGGGAGCGGACCACCAACTAAGTGGATTGTTGGGAAGCCTCAGCTGTGGGGGTTAGAGGATGTGTTGGGAGACCTTTTTAAACTCTAAGAACTCTGGGATGTGCGTGTTTCATGAGGGAGATGGACTGCCCGTGTCTCAACATGATGGTGGGAAGACATCAGAAGCACAAAAAAACTGTTTGAACTGCGTGTTTTTTTCGGGGTGATATCTTGTATGTTGTTTTCCGATTTGTATTGATTTGCGATGAGTGTGATGTATATGTACTCGCGTAAATTACTTTTTAATAAATGTAGATCCTGAAGTTACATGTCAAAGTTCCTCACAGACGTATTGCGGGTCTTGTGTGTACGAGTTGTAACCCATGGTTATCAAAGCCAGAATCATGGCTTTTTTATGCTTTTTTATTTCCAGATGAGGACATTCCCTGCTTTTTAACCAAGATATATCCGGGCACATCTGGAAAGCTCTAGTGTCTGTCGTCCGTCCAGATACATTTCCAAAGCATGGACCCAGTTTATGACTGGAAACAGCAGACCTCCTGCTGATATTATCTTTTAAGGTTGCACTAAGGAGCTCTAACATCTATTTTGAACCGTGGTTTATATGGCTGTGCGGCAGTATTTTACCACACAACTGCGGAGACCAGAGATTAGGAGATTACGCCATTATTAAGAAGTAGGCCTACTTCAAACAGAGATCAAACATTCTGTGAGTAATATTGAAATGTGGACAAGAAAGCAGCCAAAAGCCGCCCATATATATGAACACACTCACACTCATATATGCAAGGGAGCAGCTTTGCATACAACTATCATACAATATGTGCACTAACTAAAATTTATTATGTGACAAAAACAATCCTTCCACATCCATTTTGTGGTCGCGTGTTTTGGCCTTAGTCGTTTGACTCGTTGCTCACGTTAGAGCACATTTAGCCTGTGTTACGAAACATGCCATATTTTCAGCGGGGGGAAGTGTCAAGGAAAAGCAACGGGGTTTAGAACTTGGGAGAGATCCACGATGTGATGAGAAACCACGTGACCTCTGTGAGCCACCGCACCCTGTGGCGTGCTGGTGATCTGTGAAAGAGACACACTGCTGGAGTCGCAGGCAAGGGAGATGCATTCGCACGTGGAGAGGCACACATGATTTGACATACACACAGGTGCAAACAAGCGTGCACACGCACACACACACACAAACACAAACACACACACACACACACACACACACACACACACACATATACATGCACAGCGACATAAAAACAACGCACACATGACCACACCCAAACACACACACACACACACCCACACATAAATGGACGCGCAAAACACGCGCACACATCAGTCGTCTTCACTTCTGGTCATTTCCATCAAGGATTTTGAACAAATCATGAAACGCAATTCATTATTTTAAATTCAAAACTCTAAGATTCCTTCAAGGTTAATCCCCATCTTCTCTCACAATCCATGGCTTTACATTTTTGAGTTGATTTATGAATGTATTAAATGACAGCAAAGGAGTATCCCTTCAATTATACACGCAAACAAACACACACCCTCACATACGCAGACACAGTTGTCGCAAAAACAGCAATAAATGAAAATATGTGTCCCTTGGTGAAGGCTTTGGTCCGATGCATCTCACAACACTGAGTAAGCAAAAGGAGTATCTCTTCAATTACACACACAAACACAGACACACACACACACACACACATACACACACAGACACACAGACACACACAGACACACACACACACACACACACACACACACATACACACACAAACACAGACACACACACACACACACACATACACACACAGACACACACAGACACACACACACACATACACACACATGAACACACACACACACAGTCGTAGCAAAAAATAGCAATAAATGACAATATATGTCCCTTGGTGGACACTTTGGTCCGATGCGTCTCACAACACTACGTGCATGCATCCATCTCACCAAGGGTGGCCCTGATGGAAACAAACCCCTCGCCCTGGCGGTGTAAATGCCATGCTCCATCAGTTGAGCTACGCAGGGAATCACACCCCTCAAACCCAGCAGTGTAAATGCCATGTTGTACCAGTCGAGCGAGACCGGCACTAATAGGATGTATGCCTGGTCCCGGAGCCCTGTAGATCACCGGGCCAATGCAACCTCCACACGGACAGCATCGTATGACTGCAGCCAGCTGACGCTCTACCTCTGCTGGGGACATGGGAGCACCAGCCAGACTCCCACTGTGATACACTGTGTGCTGCGTAGCTGTGTTTATTCCCCCAGGCTTATTATAGACTATACATATCACATCTATTTATTTGAAGTTGATAATTCTTGCCACACTTAGCGGAGAAGAGAGAAGAGGAAAGGGGTGAGGAGGGGAGAGGCAGAACTGGGGAGAGTGAGGAGAGGAAAGGGGTTGGGGGGAGAGGACAGAAGCGGAGGAAAGGGGTGAGGAGGGCAGAGGGACAGGGGGATAACGGGGGGAGAGATGAGGGGAAAACTGAGGGTTGGAAGGAGGGGGGAGAGAGAAAGTGAGATTGGCGAGAGGAACACGATGAATAGAGAGAAAGGTTTGAGAGGAGGGAAGGAGGCGGAGAGAGGAAAAGGGAGGAGGAGAACTATATTCAAACCAAGTGGGTTCATACAATTCATGGTGAGCTCATCCACTGCTGAGCTGCTTGGATACTGGCGAGGGTGATGCCGATCCAGGTGCTGGAGCTTGTAGGGCACGATGTTGCATTCTGGGTAGCAGAGGGACTTGAGCAACTGGAATGCAAATAGTACCACGGGAGCTGTGTTAGCCAGAAGGTTTTCCTTGTTCACGCAATGTGCTGACCTTCCAGCTCCCCTGCCCCCCCCCGTCCCCCCCGTCGCTGAACACATGAATTATTGAGTTCTCTGTACCCTTGACAGACACTTGAACTCTTTCAGTGAAACGCCGTTTCAATACCCATATATTTAAATCCCCATGTCAGCTCTGCCATGTTTCAAGACGAGAGCCATGAGTCTTGTGGTTTATTTAAATGGATGTGATGGAGTATTTTTCCAAGGCCTGTTTGACGTCTTCATCTAAATGTATTCATGATTGAGTCCGTCATTGGGTAAAAAACCCTTGACCACAGCCAATACTGAAAGCGTTGATCGTAACCGATACTGAACAAGTCAAGTTCAAGTTCAATATGTATGAAAGTTTCTGTCAATGAAAAACGAAAATGGAATTTCATTCTGGGCCTTCTTCAGGCATTCCGCTTACATCAACGTTTAGGGTTACTTATAGATTCCAGTGTATGTCATGTATGCACATCAGCATCAATGTTTAGGTATACTAAAATTGTTTAATGTATGTCAGCATTTAATTTTAAATGTTCCGTGGTCACCACCATTGTTTATAGTGACGTGGTGACAGTTCCTTCTCATGTCTCATGTTTACACGCAAAGCTTTCCTTGGGAAGACTATATAACGGATAAATGTATTTCAATGAAAGCAAAATAAATGTTCACATCTTAAATAGTGAGGGTAGGCTTTGATCATCCTTGGCTAGTTGGACGATAAAATGAAAAACCGGAGTAAAATAATCCAAAGAGATGTAACATCTCAACCACAGAAACAGGGTTCCACACTATGTCCAGCCAGTGTGAGGCAGAGGCCTGTTTTGAAGGGTCTCTGTTTTAATAGAGTAACACACAGTTATTCAACTGTATTTTAATTGTAACAGGGCAAAAACAACTAGGTTTATAGCACAAAGTCACTTTTGGAAAAGAATCAATTCTAGAAATACAGGCTTTGATTGTTCTCCGCCTCACTTTTGATAAAATGTCTGCCAAATGTTAAATTAATGTCGATAACAATGGTAATAACAACGGGGTGGCAGCCATTGCGTGCGTGGTCTGGTCAGTGACCTTCATCATGGCGTCGTTCACACCTCACTGAGCAACTGAGGAGGAGAGGGGAGGGGAGGGTGGGAGAGGAGGGGGGAGAGAAGGGAAGAGGAGAGGCGAGGAGAGAGGAGGGGAGGGAGGTGGGAAGAGGAGAGCGGAGTGGGGGAGGGAGAGCAGAGGGGAAGAACAAGGGGAGGAGGAGAGATTGTTGGATAGAGGAGAGGGGAGGAGGAGAGATGAGGGAAGGGAGGGGAGAGGGGCGATGAGGGGAGATAGAGATAGAGAGCGAGGAGGGGGTGGGAGAGGGAGAAGATCAATGGGGAAAAGAGGGGAAGGAATGAGAGAGCAAGAGAATAAAGAGTAAGAGAAGGGAGAGACTTGGAGAGGAGTGGATAGAGGATTGTAGGGGAGTGGAGAGGGGAGGAAGACCGGATAGAGGAGGAGAAAGAGGAGAGAAAGGGGAAGTGTTCTATTCATCCCAGTTTGTGTTTATTCAAATGTGGTTAGATTAAACAACCACCACTTTCTTGTGTTTATGTTTTCTGGGAGCTTCTGCTAGGGTTGCTGATATTTTGTTTCAAATATGATAGGTAAATTATGAAATGATGAGGTGATGGCAAATAAATTAAGTTTGCCTGGGCCATCATTTTATATAATTGATTATAGCGTTAAGTGGTATTGTATCGATTCGTATGACATGAAGAGATCATCTTATTGTCAACCAGCTCTGTGGCCAAAGTAAATTATAATGAGAATGTAATCAAGACTTTTGTTGATATCGTACATAGTCATTGATGCAATGATCCTGTCTTGGTTAGATTTTTTCTGGATTGGCATTTATTCATAAACATATAATATATATCTTGCCAATGTTCATTTTTAAACGTGGGGGCAATCACCTTTTGAAACGATGAGAGACAGGTTCCTTTATGTCCCTCAGGTGTTTCCTTAGGATAACCTGGTAATGAATGAGTTTATTAGCGCACTCACTGCCATGATGTCACCATCTGGTGGGCTTTCTATATATAGAGCGACAGTAAAGGTGACCACTGATGCAGAGAGTGGGCGAGGGACAATTTATGTTCCCTTGGCCCCCCCCCCCCCCCCACTCTCTTTCTCGCTGCTCTGAAGACACGGGATCGATCAAGAGCAAACCATGCACGCAATGCACCAAATGCCCACGCACACACGGTAATACATGCACGCATGTTGGCAAAGCACCAAACATTATACGTGCACGCAAGCACACATAAAATAACTGAAAGTCAGAGAGCCGCTTCTTCGCTGACATTGATGACGGACACTTGAGGGTTAGCGTTTCAGCATATTTAGGGCTTATTTCAAAATCACATTTACGGAGTGGAGGAAAATGTCTTTCTTTTCTCGCCCACTCTCTTTTCTCTCTCTCTCGCCACCCTTCACACATACACACATATACGTCCTATAGGTAGGGAACCCATTCAGTCAGGTCATAAATACAAGCTCTGATGCGGAAGCTAATAATATTGATGGGAGTGAGAGTGTGTGTGTGTGTGTGTGTGTGTGTGTGTGTGTGTGTGTGTGTGCGTGTGCGTGCGTGCGTGCGTGCGTGCGTGTACTTCAGACCACACATTCATTCCTTTTCCCTTCCGTGTTTACACACACACACACACACACACACACACACACACACATACAAACACATTTCAGGTTGGGCGACAATGTGTAAACAATGAGGCCTCTTCTGTTTCCTTGTTGGCGATAGACAGAGCAAACAGAGTCTGATACATAATTAGGGAGTAAATTAACACCTATTATTAAATGGAATAGTAATTGGTCGTAACAAGGCCACAATGGTGCTGCAACCTACTGTTGCCAAAACGTGTAAGTGCACAGGAGACACTGTATTAGTCTCTCTTAATCCTTTTATTCAAAGTCAGATGATTCCTTGTATTGTTTGTTGGCCCAGGTCAGATGAATGGCAAGACGTTGGCTTGTGCACTTTCAGGACCTTTTCTAGCCAAATACATAACATAAACCCCAGTCAGACACACAGGTTAATGCACATATTTTATTATTTTCACCGTTTGTCTGTTGTAACTAAGAAACATTGTCTTTTAATCCCTCAGGTTCCGCCAACTAAGGATGAGCAGAACCACAACAACCAGACTACCGATCTATGAGACTACCTGCCCCCAGTGGCCATTCTTGAGAACATGAGAGAGATTTAGAAGAAAAGGGTTTTTTGAAGAGCAATCTTACCCCAAAAAAAAAAAATCGAAATTTGGCAACAGC
Source organism: Gadus macrocephalus (assembly GCF_031168955.1). Classification (NCBI taxonomy): domain Eukaryota; kingdom Metazoa; phylum Chordata; class Actinopteri; order Gadiformes; family Gadidae; genus Gadus; species Gadus macrocephalus. The sequence continues at coordinate 7,530,385 of NC_082397.1, forward strand.
GCCATCTGTTGGTGTCAGTTGTTTGTGAAATCGTATATTGGGACAGTGTTTTGGGTATGGTTTTGGATTACAATGTTCCCTGGTGTCCAACTGGTTATATTTGATGAATGAAGTCGCCATGACCTGGCCAATAGTGTGTCCAAATTCAGGGGAGTCTGTTCTGTTTACCATTGTGAAGTCGAGTGTGCTGCTTCCGTGTTTACACACACACACATACAAACACATTTCAGGTTGGGCGACAATGTGTAAACAATGAGGCCTCTTCTGTTTCCTTGTTGGCGATAGACAGAGCAAACAGAGTCTGATACATAATTAGGGAGTAAATTAACACCTATTATTAAATGGAATAGTAATTGGTCGTAACAAGGCCACAATGGTGCTGCAACCTACTGTTGCCAAAACGTGTAAGTGCACAGGAGACACTGTATTAGTCTCTCTTAATCCTTTTATTCAAAGTCAGATGATTCCTTGTATTGTTTGTTGGCCCAGGTCAGATGAATGGCAAGACGTTGGCTTGTGCAGTTTGTGTTTTATGCTATGGGACAAATCTTTATGATAATAGAAAGTGTCTGTGTACTAAGGAAAAGTGGCATACTAGCCCGAGTCATTGACATTTCTTCTCCCTCTCAAATACCGTCAGTTATTTACAGGCTTAAACTGGTAATTACACCCTTCTATTTATTGAAACGTTTTCTCGTCACCAAAGTTCATTACCAAATGTTTTTTAAAATATCTTTGCCTAGCAACAAACATACAGGGAAGAGGTTCTTTCCAGTAATAAATTAACTGATCTGCCAAACACATTCACAGCATTAAACTGAGGGGACACAGCCATCCTGGCCATAGCTGTTTACACTTGGCCAGAGAGGCACATCCCAGATGAGAAGTCATCAATTTGGACTTTATAACACAGGATTATTTCTGTGCTTCACACAGATCTTGCACGAGATACTTCATCCATGGCAGTTTTTTAAAGTGTTTAGACTTTTACAATGAACCCTAAAGTAGAAACATCATGTCCTGGTTGCGTGTCCTCTACGCCCCCCTCCCCACCCCCCCCCCCCCCCCCCCCCCCCCCAAACACACATGTCTGACTCAGCCCTGACCTTTGACCTTTGGGTTGTTGTTGTTGTTGCTGTGGTAGCAATGAGGGTCTGTGACTCACAAACATAACATAAATACATGTTATATCAGCTGAGGTACTTCCGAAGGACTTTTGGCTTCCTGACAAACTGTTGAAATGGAAACAGTTGAGACATTTTAAATTAGCATTGTGAATGATTTGGGACCATACTTCCTGTACAGCGACCAATACAGTGTTCCTTTAGCTCAGAGTCACTTCCTCCTCTCCGTGAATGGACGGTACACCTCCCAGTCCCCCTCACTCTTACCGTGCCCGGGCGAGGTTTCTTTAAAGTTCTATCATTTCCTATTCCTTCATACACGGTGAGCAACACTCACAATGTCTTCAAATGGCGGCGCGCTGTCGCACGTCATCAACAGTTCTTGACAATTCAATCGTCATGGCACCGACGGGTTTTTTGCAAAAAAAGGTTCCAACTGTTTGCCATTGCGCAAATTGTGGCACAAACAGTTCCTCGTTCGACTCCCTTTGCCTCATGGGCGGGGCGGCACCACGGAAGGGAAGGGGGACTCGTGTTCTCGGCTCGCGGTCGCCGCCCCCGCAGACTGAAGAATCCTATCAGCCCTGTAACCACCGCCACCACCACCACCACCACCATCACCACCACCACCACCACCACCACCACCTCTGGGCTGTTGCGTCGCAGCAGTCCCCCTCCCCCTACCCCAAGTTTGTTTTTAGTGTGTGGTCAAAGGGCCTCATTCACCTAGCGGCCATCTTGGTGATAATCGCTAGCTGGGCAAGCTAGCTTTTCAGCTAGCTTGCCCAGCTAGCGTTTATCGCCAAGATGGCGGCCAGCTGAACAAGGCCCACGGCGGTTACTTCCTCCCGCTGAGGATGGTCATCTGCAGACACTCCTCCTTCAGCGCCACCAGCTCCGTCTTGTAGCCGCCGGCCTTGGTGCCGTCGGCGTACACGCACGGCTGCTTCTTGGCCGACAGCGGCGTCTCCACCGAGACGGAGTTGGCCGCGTTGAGGAAGTCGGCGTCGGCGTCGGCGTGCGATGGCGTGCCGGAGCCCTTGCGGCGGCCGCGGCGGCACACGGCGTCCATCAGCGAGGTCAGCGCCCGGCCCACGTCGTGCCGCGCCCCCTCGTTGACGAAGCAGTACAGGATGGGGTCGGCCACGCAGTTGAGGCTGGTGAGCGCCAGCGACACGTGGTAGGCGGCGAACATGCTCTCCTCGTTGCCGCAGTCGCACGGCTTGTTGAGGAAGAGCACGCTGCGCCACAGCAGCAGCACGTGGTACGGCCCGAAGCAGAAGAGCACGATGAGGATGAGGCTGAGCGCCAGCCGCTGGATCTTGGCCTTCTCCTCGCGCTCGGTGGACACGTTGCAGCGCACCGCCACCAGGATGCCCCGGTACGCCACCAGCATGGCCGTCCAGGGCGCCAGGAAGCCCAGGAAGGTGCGGTAGAGGTTCATGCCCGCCACCCACTCCTGCATGGGGTACTTCTCGAAGCAGAAGGTGTGGTTGAAGCGGTCCTGGAACAGCTCGTTGTGGAAGAGCGGCGCCGAGTTGGCCACGATCTCGCAGATCCAGACCAGCGCGCTCACCAGGATGGCTGAATTTGGGGGGGGGGGGGCAGGGGGGAGAGGGAGAGAGGAGACGAGAGGGAGGGAGGAGATGAGAGGAGAGGTAAGGGGTGGAGGAGCAGAAAAATGATATACTGAACTACAAAAATACTGAACTATGAAAATACTATATTACTAAAAGGCTGATCTACTAAATACTACGAAAATACTTCACGTTTATAACTAATATGTACCACATACAGTATATTTACAACAAGGCTTATCATACACACATACAACAACATACATCAATATGGAAAATGTACACCTCTGAGTGGCACCTTTTGATTTATCATCAGAAAATCCAAATGAGACGTCCGACTCAAAGCCTCGCTCTCTGAGGTTCTCTGGACCTGGCGAACCCCCTCCGGCGTACCTGTTTTGATCCGGCGGACCTTGGCGAAGCGCATGGGGTAGGCCACGGCCAGGTAGCGGTCCAGCGAGATGCAGCACAGGAAGGCGATGCTGACGTAGATGTTGGTGTAGAAGATGAAGCCGAACAGCTTGCAGCTCTCCTCGCCGTGGATCCAGTGGTCGTGCTGCAGGAAGTAGTCGATCCACAGCGGCAGCGTGGCGATGTACAGCAGGTCGGCCACCGACAGGTTGATCAGGTAGATGCCCAGCTCGTTGCGCTGCCGCACCTGAGGACGGGGGGGGGGGGGGGGGGGGGCTAGGGTCAGGTGGCGGCCGTATTGGGTCGTGTTCAAGGAATTATCACTGGATTAGGATTCAATTAGGTATTTGATCGAATTGGAAGAGGTTTGAAAGGACAGATTCAATTAGATGAATTGAAATTATTAGGATTAGATAAAGATTAGACTATGATTAGATAAATGTAGATAAAATCGGATCTGCTCGATCGGTTGATTCCTTAAGCAAAAGGTTGAGCAACGAAATACTCATGCACATGGCTTTGTTAATTTGTTAAACACAGTGCTGTAGAATACAAAACACATAGTAGTTCTAGTAAATGTAAATGAAAGGCATTTATAACGTGCTTTTCTAACCACTGGCCACCCAAAGCGCCTTACAATATTGCCTCACATTCACCATTCACACATTCACACACCGACGGCGGAGTCAACCATGCAAGACGACAGCCAGCTCGTCGGGAGCAGTTAGGGTTAGGTGCCTCGCTCAAGCACACCTCAACACAGCTAGCAGGAGCCGGGGATCGAACCGGCAACCTTCAGGTTGCCGGCCAACCGGCTTTATCTCCTGAGCTAGTGCCGCCCCAGTAGCTCTCTACAAAAAGAGACAAGAGGCAAAGGGAAACCGGGAAGTAACAAGGATATGTGTGCGTGTGCGCGTGCGTGTGAGTGGTTCGTGCGTGAGTGAGTGAGCGTGCCAGTGCGTGTGTGCGCCCTTGCGTGCGTGTGCGTGTGCGCGTGCGTGTGCGTGTGAGTGGTTCGTGCGTGAGTGAGTGAGCGTACCAGTGCGTGTGTGCGCCCTTGCGTGCGAGTGTGTGTGTGTGTGTGTGTGTGTGTGTGTGCGTGCGTGCGTACGTGCTCGAGGGTCTCACCTGCATGTACGCGGCCCACAGGGCCATACAGTTGGTGGGGAGGCCCAGGACGATGACGATGATGTAGAGGGTGGGCTGGAAGTACTGGTCCACCTTGCTGTCCACTTCACAGAACGAGATGTTGCACATTGTCCTTGCTGCGCGTCGGATCGATGCATACAAAGTGTGTGTGTAGGGCGTGTTTGTTTGCGTGCGACCGTTTTCTTTCTTTCCGGGGTTTAATTTAGGTTGCCAGGTTACTCTCAGCCCTGCGCATTCCTGGCAGGTTTCGGTTGGTTCGTGGTCCGGTGGTCACCTGGACCGCCTGCCGGTCGTCGTTCTAAGGCGGGCGTCGTAGGGAGACGGCGGATCAAAGCGGCAGCGTTGTCGTGTCCGGGGCTGAGGCTAGGCAGAGGACCATTCATGATTGTGTTAAAAAAAACTCACACTGTCTGTCTGCCCCGTCCGTCAGCCTGACGCTCTCCCTCCGTCTCTCCGTCTGTCTGTCTCTGTTTGTTTGTCTCTCTGTCCGTCTCTGTACCTCCTTCCTGTCGCTCTCTCTGTCTGGCTGTCTCTCTACATCGCTCGCTCTGTCCGTCTGCCTTACCGCCTGTGTCCGTCCGACCGCCTGTGCCTGTGCCTGTCTCCCACTCGGCCTGCCTGTCTCTCTCTCTCTCTCTCTCTGTCAGTCTGCGGGCTCCTGATCCCCCCCCCCCGTGTGTGTGTCTCTGTGAGGGGGCGTAAGGGAGGACAGAGCCTCTCTCCCTCCTGCTAAGGAGGAGGTTTAAACAGCTGGGGGAAGGAGAGCGGCGTTATCGACACGCCAGCAGCCCTGCTCTCGCTCTGAGCACCGGCTCCTCAATCTCTCTCACAGCGGGCCGCGGGCCGGGGCGGCGGCGCACACGCACGCGCCTCCATGGGGTGGAACGGGGTCTGACCCGGTACGTGTGGACAGGGGGGCTCAGGGTTTGAGCGGCGCCGTGTTGGGGGGATTGTGGTAGAGAGACGAGGAGATTCACCGATTGTGTGTGTTCACGTGTTTGGTAGGCTGTGTGGGTGTGTTAGTGTGTGCGTGTGTGTGTGTGTGTGTTGAGGGTTATCTGTTGCTCCTTTACAGTTTGTGGGGCGGTCTCAGTGCCGGTGCAGCCCTGACCGGGACCTGATGGACGACCGCAAGGTTTCCGGCAGCCTTGAGGCCACGCCCTTTAACCAGGAGCCTGCTCATCTGGAGAGAGAGAGAGAGAGAGAGAGAGAGAGAGAGAGAGAGAGAGAGAGAGAGAGAGAGAGGGGGTTAGAGAGCAAAGACAAAATATGGAGTTAGATTCCTGGTTCGACAGTAGGGGAGAGAGTACCTAAGAGAGGGAAAGTCTAAACAGGACTGAGAGTGAGCAAAAGGAAAAAGTTCAATCGGGAAAAAGTGAGAGCGGAGGGCGAGAGAGGCCGAACAGTGACGGACGAGGTATAACACAAGGGAGACCGAGGCCTGGGATCAGTGAGCGAGTGAAGGATCAGCACAGGACACACAGTTATAGAGAGAGAGAGAGAGAGAGAGAGAGAGAGAGAGAGAGAGAGAGAGAGAGAGAGAGAGAGAGAGAGAGAGAGAGAGAGAGAGAGAGAGAGAGAGAGAGAGAGAGAGAGAGAGAGCGGGAGAGAAAGGGCGTGACAGAAAGCACTTAAAACATTTGATTTAATAAGTGCAAGGACTGGAATTTGTCTCGGAGACTTACTTATTGTCAATTCACAAAGACTCTCATGTACAGAACATGCCCTGTGCAAATGGCAGCTGTACCAGATCCACAACGTGCACGGTTCTCTACTCACACAACGTCTCTCTGGATGACTATAATAGTCACAGAAAGTATCCATCAAGAAATACAGTACATAGCATAATCTTTATTCAGCCAAATGTGCAAAGCTGCTGACTGTTATGACATATACCCTGATATATGTCATAACATAAATATTATTTGATATACGATATATATAGGACCTACGATAGAAATGCCGTTTTTGGCTCAAGCCAGTTATTTGGACCAGTGATTGTGAGCAGAAGCAACAGAGCACGGTAGTGAATGGATGAAGGGAGTTCCAACCCTCGGCGGGAAGGAACCTGTTGGATACCCAGTGGCTGCCAGCCTACCTACAGGCATCCTAGAACAACACGCCTCACCCACACCTGTTCATTCATGTATGGGTAAGGTAAGGTTAGGTTATCTTCTATTGTCCACTTTAGGAAAAATTCTTCCTCTGCTTTTGACCCATCCGGGAGCCGGTGAATACACACTTGCACACACTCACACAGACAGACAGAGGAGTGACCTTGTCAGAGGCCACTCCTCCACACACAGGTCAAACCGGCACACCCGGAGCAGTGGGCAGCCGCAGCGCAGCGCCCGGGGAAATGACTCAGTTCAGCTAATGACCTGGGGAATGTATCAATCAACTCCTTCCCTGGAAGTCCTTTTTGAATAAAAAATGAGAACATTTACAGTAACGCACGATTGACCGATATTCAGTCTTCAGTCTCTCGTCCCTCCACATCTGTTTGCAAGTAGAAGCAACTTGTACAATACACACACACACGCACACACAAGGAGTTCATAAGAAGGGGAAACTCTGATGTTGGTATGTGGCTTCATAACTGGTATATCTGCCTGTCATTTTGTCTTTTTCTCTCCACGGTCACTGGTCCTGTTTGCACAACAACATCAACAACACACACTATCTTATCCGCACACTCCGTAGCCTACCATTGTTCACCGTAGAATGGCTGCTTCACCGGGAACGGACAAGGCAGCAGCAGGAATTCAAAGTATCTGCCGGCCATATGGCAGCAGAAACTGGAGGAATTGTGGGAGGGGGGAGGTGTAATGAATTAATGGGTATGACTTGTAGCCATTGTTCACTGACATTTTGTGTCTGCGCCTCTTAATCACACTGCACACATTTAATGCCTGCAATGTAGGCAATGCAACACAGACCGCATGTCAGAGCAGAACTAGGCCTGGAACAGGTTCATTGAGATGGTGTTATTAATCCAAGGAAAGAATTATTAATGATAAATGTTGTCACAACTGCTATACCCATGTACTAGCCTATATGATACTCTAATATGTAGGCTACCAAAAACTTTAGAAATATATGTTACATATGCTTTAATAACAATATCAGCTCCTTAATGCTAAAAAGAGAGCAAGACAAGATATTTATATCTCCAAGGTTCAATCTGCAAACAGCGGTATGAATAATTCACTGACACATCTCCAGAAAGCTTCCTGTTAACAGAGTACCCACGCCACCTCCCCCAACCCACTACAAACACAACACAAGCCCAGAGATCCGTATCGGATGCGACCGAGCGAGAGTAAAGTGGTTCTGCCGTCCCATTGGGTGGCGTGTTACATGACACCCCAGATGGCTATCGCTGAGTCTTTATCACGTCTCGCTTGCTGCCGAGGGCCGGCTGAGCGGCTGGAGCGCGTGCTGAGGGGTTAGTGAGCGTGAGCGTTTGGTGAGCGATCTCCACCCCACGTTGGAGATCCAGGTCCTTAAGGAGCGGGAAGGGGTTTGAGCATCTTGCTCAAGGAGGCCTTCAAGAATCCGGGGAACATTTGGGAAGTCACTAGCCACTAGCTGGAAGTCACTAGCCACTAGTTGGAAGTCACTAGGCACTAGTTGGAAGTCATTAGCCATTAGTTGGAAGTCATTAGGCACTAGTTGGAAGTCACTAGCCATTAGTTGGAACTCACTAGCCACTAGCTGAAAGTCACTAGCCACAAGTTGGAAGTCACAAGTCACTAGCTGGAACTCACTTACAACTAGCTGGAAGTCACTAGCTACTAGCTTAAAGTCACTAGCCACTAGCTGGAACTCACTAGCCACTAGCTGGAAGTCACAAGTCACTAGCTGGAAGTCGCTAATCACTAGCTGGAAGTCACTAGCTGGAAGTCGCTAGTCCATCCATCCATCTAGGGGGTCTTTGGTCGTAATCAGTCACAAGTCCATCCATGACCAATCAGCATTCATTAGCAGAATGCTAGCGTGTATGGCCAACAACGGCCCGACGGTTCCGCATGTTCAATATATATTGAACTTGCGGTATCTACAATAAAATCTGCGATATTTCAATGACAAGCAGGTGAAAGAGATACATTTAGCCGTCTAGCCACATATGCCGCTTTTCCACCGCACATGTAGCTCGACTCGACACGACTCGACACGACACGACACGACTCGACACGGTAGCAGCACGGGTCCTTTTCCACCGCAAATAGTACCTCCTGGACGTGGGCGAGGTCGGCTGCGCGAAAGGGCAGTGACGTATTTTTGTACGCGACGCAAACAACACCTACGCAACCCACACATGGACAGAACCCACATAACAACAATGGAGGACATCGATGCGATGGTATTCGTGTTCGTATTATTAGCTGGCATGTTGAAGAAGTAGAAGAAGTGGAATATGTTGGCTGCGGCGCTGCTATGGCTATTACCGGCATGGTTGCCATGTCGCTCTCGTGACTTCGTCACACTCTCTGGCCAATCAGTGGCCGGCCGTCTGCCGACGTCACCTTTTAGCATCGGCTCAGCTCGCTTGGAACCTAGAGCGAGGCGGTACTAGAAAAAGCAGCCACTTCAGGTACCAGATACCATGTTTTCGCGGTGGAAACGCAAAAAATGCGAGCTGAGTCGAGTCGAGTCGTGTCGAGCTGGTACCATGCAGTGGAAAAGCGGCAATAGACCCCCATTCAATCTGCACTCATGCAATCACCCCCAGTGGAATTCTAATGGAACTGCAACCAAGTTGGATAAAATGGGGCTCAACAGAGCGTGCGAACGCTTCCGTAGACGGGCTCTGCTGGAAGTCACTAACCATAAGCTGGAAGTCGCTAGCCCCCCCCACACACACACACACACACACACACTTCTTCTGCTAAGAAGTATCGCCTTTTAGAATTTGTATTCAGCGATGTGGAAAACCAAAAGACAAACATAACATAAAAAACAACATAAACAAAGTCTTGGAGGGTTGGATTCCGCAAACCAAAGCCAATCACAGATTTGGTTTGGGAGTCCGTATTTGGTATTCATTTGGGGCTGTTGTATTTGACCTCCCTCTTAAACAGTGTTTAGCAAGGTTGAGGTAGCAGAAGAGAAGAAACAGGCCGGCGTGTGTAAAGTCTTCCCTGTATGCAAATCTGAGCCCTGCAGCACAACACGTGTGCTTTACATAAAAAAGATGAAAAGCACTTGGAAAAGAAGAAAGAATGACCTCATCTCATAGACCAAGCAAATGAACAGAAGGCTAAATTAGGCATTTGTATGTTGGTCCTTTTCATTTAGGATTTTTGGCAACAACAATAACAGGAAGCACAACACAAAGACAAAGACCTTTTAGGACTTCTAAGACTGCTATCTCTAAATGTTTGGATTCCTACAAAGGTAATCAACATCCTCTCCCCCAATCCATGAGTTTACATCTATAATGAGATGTTGATTTATGGTTGTAGCAAGTTTACAAAATATGAGTATCCCATCAATTACAAACACACACACACACACACACACACACACATACACACAAACACACACACACACACACACACACACACACACACACACACACACACACACACACTAATACTTGGGAAAATATGTAGGAAAATAAAGTCTTATTTTGTTGTTTTAATATTGGCTACAAAAAGAGTAAAAAATAATCCACCTCAATACAATCAATAAAAAGTTATTGTGTTTTTCACTCAACTGTTAATATTTGAACCACACATTTATTTTCATGTCGACAACAAAAAACATGCATGCACGTCATTTATATTAATTTAAATCATTTCACTTTTGTGCTTGTGAAAGGTAAAAAATAGGGGTTTAGATTAGTAAAATCTTTTTTACCAGAATACCAAGAAGTATTAGCCTCAAAAGCTAACAGCTTCTAGTCAAACAACATCTTTATGGAAATGAAAATATCCAAAATATAACTGAAGCGCATTGGACACCCGTGGGAATGGCAACCATTTCCCAGTCCTGGTATCGCAGAGCACGTTTCTATCATAATGTAGCACACATCTGTTGACTCAGCTTCACTTTGTTTGTGTATGGAATTCATAGGGTGTCCAGATGTCTGGTTTTGGTAAAGTACAAACATATGGAATACACCCACAGACACAGACTCATACAGACACACAAAAGGCCAATGGACTATGGCTGATGGGCAGAAGATAAGTAATTTTGTGAAGATGTGAACTTTTAAAACATCAAGTATGTTCCGAGTGTCAGGAGCAGACTGAACTAAGCCCTTCATGTCCGCTTTCTCACTTTGCCAAAAGTCTCCCCGTAAGGCCCCAAATGAGGCATCAAATGCAACATGTTGCACAATGTACAAAGAGCAGACATTGTTGAAACACCTTAACATTAACATGTCAATCCAAAACTATTTAGGGTTACTTTGGACTATTTGAACATTTGGAGACCAGCGTTGTCATTGGCTGCTGGTTTGAATCGAGTCCGGCCTCCTCTCTCAGAAGAAACTCTGGTACTGGTTGATTCAGCTGAGTCCTACGGTGTTATTTCATTGGTTGTAAATATATCTTGACAGCCTAGTTGGTAATTTTCTACATTAATGCATTTTTCCACATAATTATGTGACCTTCCAAACAGATGCCAATACCAAAAATGGAAATACATTGACTTTTAAGGGCATATTTTGGCTTCCTCAGAGCCCACCAAATAACACATGAGATATTTGCTGGCATATTTTCTTTTGTTGAGTCTGTTTTTGGCAGTAAAACAGACACTATACATGCTACATGGTCATGAAAGGACCTAAACATATCACGATCCTACTTCACAGCTAAACTTAAATCAAATCACCGATGTGATGAATGTTGTTGTGAAATGTATCTTATAAATGTTCTGACCACATGACAACTAGCTCCTGTCGGGATGCCTGTAGATTCATCTATTCTAAAAGATGTCAAAAATGATCTCAAATTCTATTTCTAATGCAACATGGTCAGCACAGTAACTGCCTTTTAATTAATGTTTAACTTTTCACTGTTTCGATGCCATTGTGTCTAAGTGTTGAATCAGTTAGTTGTTTGTAGCGTTGCCTGATAAGCAGTTTACATGACGTACATGGACTGCAAGGATCACTGAGGGGCCTGTGTTACCTTGAGACGCATGCAAGGAAAACCATGTGTCAGACCATCAGGGGATCAGCAATCTAATCCCCTTTGCATCCATCTGCCTGTCAATGTCATCCGTCCGTCCATTCATCCATCCCTGTTATTCCATCCATCTTTCATTCATCAATCAATAAAGGTATTTTCCTGGTTGATAATATCTGGTGAGTGTCTGTCGGTATCTGGTCAGTATAGCTGGTGGTGAGTCACATGTATTATATATTATGACTTTAGAAGAGTTAATTTTAGGGTCATGAAAGCGAAAGTCTGTTAAATACAGCAGGACACAGCTGTGGAACCTTTCAGGAAGTGTGTGTGTGTGTGTGTGTGTGTGTGTGTGTGTGTGTGTGTGTGTGTGTGTGTGTGTGTGTGTGTGTGTGTGTGTGTGTGTGTGTGTGTGTGTGTGTGTGTGTGTGCGCACTGTCTGGCTTCCTTGACCTTTTAATAACCTGGCGATACATCAGATGCTGGTCGGGTACACCGGAAGGAAAGAACAGGTTGATTTAGGCCCCTATTGTAGACGTGTGCACATACACACATGCGCTCTTACATATTCACATACATGCACGCACACACACACACAGGTCCAGAAGTAGACTGTTTTGACTGCGCCTTAAAATACCCACTTTTACAGATCTCTCCCTCTCTCTATCTCTCCCCCCTCTCTCTCTCTCTCTCTCTCTCTCTCTCTCTCTCTCTCTCTCTCTCTCTCTCTCTCTCTCTCTCTCTCTCTCTCTCTCTCTCCCATCATCGGACACCAGGTCTCGTAATGCGCTCATAACACCGAACACCTGATGAGCTTGGACGGCGGGCTGGCCTGTGCTCAACGTGTGGGTGTGGAACGGGAGAGCACGCACGGATCTGGCAGGTGTGAGGGCTTGCATGCCAAGCGGGTGTTGTGATGGGACATGAAGATACAGGGCTTTCCTCCCTGGGAAATTAGAACCGCATGCGTAACCCTAAAACGCAGACAAAGCAGGGACAGATTGACAAATATAATGCAAAAGCAAGGAATTGGCAACGTTTAACAGGATACATTAATCAAGCAGCCTGCTCAATTTCAAATGGATGGATAACAAATCCTACTTTTATGATATTTATATGTGTAATTCGTTTATATGCCTTTAATATTTTGTATAGTTGTTCTATATATGTCTGTCCATAAAAAACATATGAACTGTATGTGTGTATAGTTTGTGTACAGTGTGTGGTGGTGTGTTTGTGTGTGTGTATGTGTGTACACTGTATGTGTGTGTGTGTGTGTGTGTGTGTGTGTGTGTGTGTGTGTGTGTGTGTGTGTGTGTGTGTGTGTGTGTGTGTGTGTGTGTGTGTGTGTGAGTGTGTGTAGTACTGCATGGGGGGGCCTGCGGTCCCTGGGTTCATCCCGGAGCAGGGGCCCCCTGTCGGCATCCCAGTAGGTGAAGGGGCCGGCTGATTAGTGTGTGCTGGGGAACGAATAAATAAGCAGACTTGGCGTTTCCTTGGTAGCCATTGTAATCAGCGGCCAGCTGTGTGCTTTGGGGAGACGGCCCGGTGCGGTCACTGCGAGCACATCCACGGGCTGAGAACTTCCTGTGTGATGTCAGAGCCTGCAGTGAACTGGGTCGCACTGGTCATACTGGTCCTGATAACTGGCTCTTCTTGAACCAGTCTGAACGTCTGGAGCCATCAGCTTATCGCCTCAGAAATGCAAATCTTAGTTTTTTTCTTGGCTGTTTCCCCGACCACAAACGCTAATTCCGGACCTTGGGTGTGATGTGTATTTGCCGTTGTTAAAGACCATGCTTATTGGATTTCTTTATAGCATAATCAATAACTAAATACCTTATGAGGATATGACTTTAACCCAACCCCCTCTTTAAAGAGTAGAAAATAGGACAAAAGAGGGTTGCAGGCTAGAGAGAAAGAGAGAAAGAGCGAGAGACAGAGAGAGAGAAGGGAGAGAGAATGAGAGACAGAGAGGGCTGCATTATTCAATAAAGGAATTATATAAATAATCATAGCTAGATACAATCCTCATTAAATCAATACAAATAGGAACTCATCTGCAGAAATCATTACTGCAACCCCTGGCCCGTGGTGTTTGTGTACTTTGGAGCCGCAGTAAACATCCATCATGTCATGATGTCTGGTCGCGTCCCAGGAGAGGGCCCCTTGGTTGAAGAGCCCTCGCCACAGAGCAACAGGACTCTCCAGAGATCTGCTAACTTCAGTGTGGACGGGACGTCCGGGGACACATCAGGACAACAGCTAAGCTAACATCTCCCATTAATCACTCTTTAAACATGCTAGCATGGGAACCACCACCGCCAACTTAGTCTTGACGGTTTTCCGATGACAGGTTAATAAGATGCAATAAAAGAATGGAAATGATTTGCTGATTCATGGTTCATTCACAGAAAATTGTACAATATATAATAATTATATCGATCAAAATACATTTTCCCAATGAATCGTTTGAGCATTCTGATAAGATCCGCTTTCCAAATATTTGGTTGCCTTATTTGTTTCCTCGGTGATTGAATGAAGTAGGCCTACTTTATAGTTTCCCTTGTACTGCTCATGAGAAAAAGTCAGCAGATGTAGAACTTAAACTGGTCGCTAGAACTTAACTTACTGCTGCTTTGGCCCACTTCACGTTCAGTGTGACCCACATTATTTGTCCCCAATGCCTTGCCATACTTTGCTAACGTGTCAGCGGCAGCATAAACGCTGGCTATTGATGGAGGAATCCTGCAGGCAGCTGTTCGCGTCTTGGTCAGCTTCACATCCTAACGCTCACAGCAGAACTCAGTAGTGATCGACCAATATATCATCCGAGACTTATATATTTGAGACTTGTAACATTTGTTATCATCATTGTGTAATTTATATGTTGGATATTGAGGGAGCAAAAGCAGTATTGGCTCCAAATATCGGCTCAAGTAAATCGGTATCGGCGTGTCGGTCATCGCGTATTGGTCATCAGCTGAGGCTAAAAATCCATATCGGTCGATCCCTAGAACCCAGCTATTTCGACGGCCAATGAGAACATGCTTGTTCAATAGTGTGAGCTACTCAAGCTGATGTGTGATGCACAGAGCACAACAACCTGTTGGAGGAATACTACTCGCCGCTTCGTAGCTTTCGGTAAACTCTGAGTTTTACCTCACAAAGTGGAGAAAAAAGAGGGAAGGAGAGGAATTAAGAAAGAAGATCGCTAAAATAGGTTTACTGAAAATGGCTACACAATGAATTTCCTCAATGAAGAACAAGTAACAAAAGTAACTCTCCTCAACAGAACGTTTCAACATGACTTCATGTGCTTGACTTACCAAGGATATCTTGGTTTACCGGTCGTTTTGAGTCAACAGAGGTAGACACAAAGTTCAAGCTCCACAAGTTTCTGTGCAAAGATAGGCAACTCCCTGAGCTATAACGGCCAGGAAATGAATGTGTGATAAATATTATGCTGAATATAGAGCGTAAAGAGATTCATCTAAACATACAAGCTTCGTGTGCGCAATTCAATATCCTGCTTATCTACTTGTGGGTCCATGTATCTGCACATGTCACACTTAATCAGCACATGTAAACTCACACACACACACGCGCACACACACACACGCACACACACACACACACACACACACACACACACATACAGACACACACACAACGGAGGTGAAGTGCCCTCTTAATAGACCTGACCTTGGACCATAAGAACCCTCTTAATGTAAGTAATCTTTTTCTCAGGGCCTTTAGCTGGACAGATATGCTGAAAACACAACCCCAAAGGCTGCAGCTGCACTCCACTTGTGAAGAGCCCAGGGCCGTTGGGTCTATCCAGAAGACGATCTCAAGGACCGGATCAGGGTGCATTATGGCCGCTTAGCTTGGCCACCAAGTGGGAAGATAAAAAAGACAGATCGGCTGATAAAATGTATCCCAAGAAACGTAGAAATTCAAACACAAGCATAAACCGAGAACATACTCTCTCTCGCACACGCGTGCAAGCAGGCGCACGTACACACGCACACGCACGCACGCACGCACGCACGCACGCACGCACACACACGCAAACACAAACAAGCACACACTCACACACATAAAGACCTATTGTACAGTATTTTTCTTTCTAGGTAATAGTTGCATTCTGGGTAGAGCTCAGCTCAAGCCACTCAGCTGGAGTCACCTAGCTAACAAGAAGAGAGTGCTGGTGATAGTTAACACCGAGTGGAGAGTTACCGATCGCCACTAACTGCTCCCAACTGCCACCGTGGTGACGGAAGGCCTCCATCCTGTCTCTGTACTGTGTGCGCGTGTGTGCGTGTGCGTGTGTGTGTGTGTGTGTGTGCGTGTGTGTGTGTGTGTGTGTGTGTGTGTGTGTGTGTGTGTGTGTGGGTGACACGAATCCCAGAGGACAGGGGGTGAGTTGGTGTTTAAATTAGAGTTGTAAACAGGGGAGGAAGCTCTGCTGGGTGAGTCCCCCCCCCCATCCCCCCCCCCCCCCAAATCTGGTGGGAAAAGAGGTTAGGAGAGAGGGAGCAAGACAGAGAGGGAGTGTGCGAAGAGCGAGCGAGAGAGAGAGAGAGAGCGAGAGAAAGAGTTTGTAGAAAGAGGGCAGACGTGATGTGTGGATCGATTTATAGAGAAAGAATAGAGAAAACAGCAGTGACGTATGAGAGGAGAAGGGGGAGGAGTGGAGAGGAGCGATACATAGGAGGAGGGGAGGAAGGGAGGACATGGGAGGAGTAGAGGTGGTCGTAGGGAGAGATTAAGAGAAGATAGCGACTGAAATCGGGAAACCGAAGGAAAAGAGTAGAGAAGGAGTCAAATATGGTGAAGGAGCTCGGAGGAGAGGTAGCTGGTAGGATTGACGGTGAATAATACTAATACTTTACATGCAGTTACAGGAAATAATCAAACAGATACAACAGACACAAATAGACACTAACATGACTCAAAACGAAACAACTCACAGATCAACACATGCACACTCGCTCACAGATGATAACTTCCTCATATCTAAGGTTCAGGCACCAGTGACACAGATCACTCTGCCGGAGGTCAGGGCAAACACATCACTCTGCTCTGGAGAGCCTCCACTGTTGAACCGAGAGCAGAGAGCCACTTTGTCCAGCGGTAGGACAATGTGTTTACGGCTGGCTGCACATCATCACATTTAACTATATTTAACTAGCTACAGATTTGAGTGGGGACAATGTCATGGCTCTTGGAATGCTTAGCCACACACACGCACAATCCTAGTAAGGACGGATGCAATGGTACGTGACTTTTATCAACACATGTACTGTTCTTAGCACAAACACATTACTTTATCAACATTTACGTTTTATATTTTAGGGCATTTTAGCATACGCTTTTATCCAAAGTGACTTACAATGATGCATACAGACATTCACACATCGACGACCGTCAACCAGAGTCGACCTCACAAGGCGACAGCCAGTGCGTTGGGAGCCGTTAGGGTGAGGTTCCCTGCTCAGGAGCACCTCGACACTCACGGTCACATAGACTCAGGGTTCCTCAAAACCTCTGCCTGCTACACATACCAAGGGCTAAGGCCTGGTACAGCGACCACTGGCCAAACAGACAGGCAGTATTCGTGGAAACGCCCACCAACAGCCCCTTTAACAGCCATTGGACGAGTCAGATAGCGTACGCTCACAACAGCCAATCAGGAGAAGCTTCCCATTAAGGCAGAGCTTTGACAGAATAAAACTCAATATTCTCAGTTCAGTGTTCCTTCTGGAGACTGACGTTAGTTACACTTCTCTTACTGCTACGGCGTGGTGTAACCAGAGTAAGCTCAGTGTCCTCCGTATTGTCTCTAACCATCAAACCTCAGGGGAAAGAATCACACCCCCGCCCCGCCCTACCACTGCTCGTCTTGTCCTGGTTTTTCTCTAAGAGCAGTGTACTGCAGCCTGGTTTGAAACCCACACCTGAACCGTGTCAAGGCATATTTCAAATGCTTCCTGCTCCTCCACTGCACAAGGTGTGCACTGTGCAGACAGACAGGACCACCACACACACACACACACACACACACACACACACACACACACACACACACACACACACACACACACACACACACACACACACACACACACACACACACACACACAACTCTAAGGAGCTCATGTGACATAATGTAATTAACTTTCTGGACACACAAACAAAAATGTATGCCAACAAACTCAAACACGCACACAAACAGACACACACACACACACACACACACACACACACACACACACACACACACACACACACACACACACACACACACACACACACACACTTACACTGTTCAGGTGAATGAAGAATGAAACGGGCCAGGCATTGGAAAAATATGGGTACACTAGTGTTTGGCCAAGCGTGAACCCAAATGAGCAGAGAGGAAGAACTGGTTTACAAGTGGTTGTTTCTCAGCAAAAACAGATAACCTGCTGCGTGTTGAACAGGACCTGAAGGAATCAGAAACCAAAATGTGCCAGTATAGCTGCTAATATAACATGCGTAAACACTGTGTATTCCTACACACAGACACATTGTGTTCCACACATCAAAGGCTATCATGCCATTTGCCTCGACTCTGATCTGCAGATAAACTAACCGCAGCTCCCATTTCAAGCGCATTAGTGCCCGCCAACACCGGGCAAACGAAAGCCATCAACATAACAGCATCAAAAACTCATATGACGCAAAGCCATTCGTCAGCAGCCCGCCTATCGAGCGTGCGATTGGACGGCAGGCAGAGTTAGGAGTGTTCTATTAATACCTGTCTGTCTGCCCCGCTCCAAACTACCTTCCTATGTAATCTGATCACCAGGGCCCTG
>NC_082397.1:7548747-7593000 GCF_031168955.1 Gadus macrocephalus
CGACGCAAACAACACATACGCAACCCACACATGGACAGAACCCACATAACAACAATGGAGGACATCGATCGCATTACTATTATTAGTTGGCATGTTGAAGAAGTTGGAGAAGTGGAACATGTTGGCTGCGGCGCTGCTATGGATGTTACCAGCATGGTTGCCATGTCGCTCTCGTGACTTCGTCACACTCTCTGGCCAATCAGTCGCCGGCCGTCTGCCGACGTCACCTTTTTAGCATCGGCTCAGCTCGCTTGGAACCTAGAGCGAGTAGGTACTAGAAAAAGCAGCCACTTCAGGTACCAGATACCATGGTACCGCGGTGGAAACGCAAAAAATGCGAGCTGAGTCGAGTCGTGTCGAGTCGTGTCGAGCTGGTACCATGCAGTGGAAAAGCGGCATTAATGTTTGAATCCCAGAAAATGTGTGAATTAATGCACTATATCAAGATCACATACAAATAAAACATTACTTATCCCAGACAGGAACGTTTTCTTGATATAAAAGATTAATGATGTTTAAGCACTGTCATCACTGCCCAATTCTATAAAGATATCAGATTTTAGGCTGGGATGAGTCACCCATGATTTAGCTCACTGTCACCTCGAGCCTTTATCAACATAAAGCTGAATGTGTCTCTAAGGGGTTTCTAAGACGAGATTCCACCATCCTGTTGGGGATAGCTGCCGTTAACCAGTCGGCCTGGTCCTTCAGAGGTTCAGGATAGTGGAATAGTGGATTCTAATTCCACTATCACATCAGACCACTAAACAAAGATTAAAATATCGACGTCAGCACTGAGCTTTCATTTTGCTACATGACCTGCTTGTTTGCAATGTGTTTTTTTTCGTATATTTGTGTTTGTCCTGTATCTATATTACTTTGCAATAATTACATGATTAACAGAAATTCAGGCATTTTTATACCATGTTTATTCATTCATTTGCAGTGTCCTTTCTCTCAAATGAACCAAACATCTTTCGTCAAGATAAGACAAGTGGAGGCTATAGAAGGCCTACTACAGCCTACACTCTACTTATCTGGACGAGTGGAGGCTGTAGTAGGCGTACTATAGCCTCCACTCATCTTATCTGGACGAGTCTCTCTCTCTCCCCTCTCTCTCTCTCTCTCTCTCTCTCTCTCTCCTCTCTCTCTCTCTCTCTCTCTCTCCCTCTCTCTCTCTCTCTCTCTCTCTCTCTCTCTCTCTCTCTCTTTTCTCTCTCTCTCTCTCTCTCTCTCTCTCTCTCTCTCTCTCTCGCTCTCTCTCGCTCTCTCTCTCTCTCTTCTCTCTCTCTCTCTCTCTCCCTCCCTCTCTCTCTCTCTCTCTCTCTCTCTCTCTCTCTCTGAAATGAAGAACTGTGTGAGAAGGGCTCCCTGCGGCGTGTTTATCGCACGGTGGGACCCTGAGAGCCGCCGCCGACGCCTCCCAGCCGGGCCCCTGAGGAATCTGCCCCGCTCCGCACATCAATATTAGCTCAAGGGGTCGTCGGCAGGAACACAGGTACCCCGCGGGGAGGGAGAAAGGATCTTTTATGCAATCTGCATTCTTTGTCCTTCGACCGGCCGCGCCGCAGATCCTCACTCTCCCTGCGGCTCGTTTTTCATCTCCACCGCTCCTTGCCACTCCCTCAGGGCTCGCTCACTCTGTCCCTCCGTGCTCCTGTCCATGACTTCAAACTCCTGTGAAGGATCATCTGTTCATCTATGCTATGTCCATTCCTATGTATATCTATCTGGCCGTCTGTCGCCCCTTTCTCACAGTCCAGCCTTTTTATCTCTCTCTCTCTCTCTCTCTCCTCCTCTCTCTCTCTCTCTCTCTCTCTCTCCTCCTCTCGCTCTCTCTCTCTCCTCTCTCTCTCTCTCTCTCTCTCTCTCTCTCTCTCTCGTCTCTCTCTCTCTCTCTCTCTCTCCTCTCATCTCTCTCTCCTTTTTCAAACTCCATCCTCCTCCTCCCTCTCTCGTTGCTCTCCTCTCCTCCCCCCTGCCTGCTTGTACTGTAGGCCTCCTATTGTTGTGTTTAGAGTGTCGGTGTGACGAATGCATGTTAGTGTAATGCTAAACCCAGCATTTATGTCTGCCTTCTGCCTGGGCGTCGGGTAGGTGGCTGGCTGGAAGACACGGCATCACTCAAAATAAAGATCTGGAGTCAGATGTTGTTTTTCCATGACGGGACGAATTCCAAACCTGTGAAGTGCATCGGTTCGTTTGATCACGATGACCCAGCCATTGCTGATATTCCATTACGATGTTTATGAATGATCAATTGATTTACTATCCTTAATATTATACTATATGTATTGTTATTGTGCATTTGATTAGTGTGCAGGACTGTGTAATGGGGAGGCGTCTGTGAAACAAAATATATATTCCCCAACCATAAAGTACCAGCTGACTGGCCGGAGGACTCGAGAGAACGACTCCGTAACAGAATCCTAATCAAAACATTCCTCTGTACTTGAAAAATGGTGCCGTACACGGGTAAGCAGTCAGGAGATCAGGAAGGCAAGGCAAGGAGAGCACAAAAGGTGACATCGGGTGAAACTAGCAGAGATCAGAAATCAGGAACCAGAGTCAACACCAGAGGAAAAAACGGTTTGATACAGGAGAGAGGACTGAGGGAGTGAAACACCAAACTGAATACAGTAGGAAGGGGATTATAACAAGAGACAGGTGATACTGATCAGGGCGTGGGTCGACAATCAAAGAGGAGGGAAACACACATGGCAGTGACCGAGTGACTAACAAAGAAAACATGGAAATGATGACTGAATGAGTCAAACAATAAAAGCACAACCTAGGGAGAAGGGCAAGAGGTCACCCATGATATCACCCATTGGCTCTCTGCTCTCGCTCAGTGCACCATTATATCCTTATCGCCAGGTGGTAAGGTTGTTTTCTAGAGCTGTCTCTCGTGTACTGCACGCAGTCAGTCTGTCTTTCTGATCTCCCGGAGGATCGGAAGTCAATTATTGACCTCTCTGTGCCTAAAGTTTCAATAGAAAGGTTTTTATGGACTGCAAATGCAATTCCAGTCCATAAATGGCCGATAAACAAGAGAACGCTAAAATGTTTACGATGGATTGGCAGTTCCATCGTACGTTACAACCACATTAGCAGATACGCTCATGTGTGCATATTCAATGTCCTTTTCTGATTCGTTCACCAGTTTACATTTCTCTGCTAAAGACAGCATCACATTGGACGTATGAGTCATTATTTAATGTATAACAAAATGTGAAAAAAATGAATTGAAGTCATTTCACAAACTAATCTAATCAAATGGAGCTTCCTGTATTACAGCTGAAGCTCGTTAGCTGAAGAAGCCCAAAAGCCAACACAACGCTGGCTAGCGTGAGTAGTTGCCTTTTGACTCGATCTGATTAAATCCCAGTGGATCAAATCTAAGTCCACTTTGTCACTTTGTCTTTAAGAAGGGCGGCGTATTCGTCACTGTGTGCGAGTACGCTCGCGTGTTTGTCTGTGGTTGTGGTGTAATGTGTGTGTCTGTGAGTATCCTTGCATGTGAACATGAACATGAATGTGTTTGTGTGAACATGAACATGAGTGTGTGTGTGTGTGTGTGTGTGTGTGTGTGTGTGTGTGTGTGTGTGTGTGTGTGTGTGTGTGTGTGTGTGTGTGTGTGTGTGTGTGTGTGTGTGTGTGTGTGTGTGTGTGTGTGTGTGTGCGTGCGTGTTTGTGCGTGCGTGCGTGTTTGTGCGTGCGTGCGTGCGTGCGTGTGTGTGTGTGTGTGTGTGTGTGTGTGTGTGTGTGTGTGTCCTAGCTCTAGGGTCACACATTCTGTGGTGGAGACCCCAGACTCACATAATCGTCTGCTAGTCTGTGTTTGATTAGTTCTGTCTGGAAACAACAAGAATTGTTTTCTGTTCCCATCACGCTCAAGTCAACGGGGAGGGTCAACGCTAATTTCAACATCTGACACACATTTAATATATTTTTGATGGATTCAAAAGTGACTGTTTCACATGTGAACGTTCTCCAGTGTATACACTGTGCGGGTTTAGGGCCAAGCTCATTACCTTTACAACGAACACGTTAAAAAGCTTTTTTCTACACTAACGAGCTCCCTTCAGAGTATGCATATACACAACCCGGTATCACGCGATTGCGTGCTCCTGTGCACGAACGTTAATCTATTGAAGCGTGTTCCAGAGCACGATAGTCCGACTTTTTGCGTGTTACACAGAACGAAATGAAAACCAATGCATTCTGAATGGGAGTGTTCTCAGACAATTAACGTGCTCCACAAAATGGTACGAGAGAGAGAGAAAGAGAGAGAGGGAGGGACAGAGAGAGAGAGAGAGAGAGAGAGAGAGAGCGAGAGAGAGGCTTCAGAAAGGGTGTGCGCAGATAGTACAGTGCACCCTAGTTATGTTTATGCCAAAACCACAAATGCTATATGTATATATATATATATATATATATATATATATATATATATATATATATATAGCCTAATTATATATATTGCCTATATATATGTATAGGCTATATATATAATTAGGCTATAATTATATTATTTAGCGTGTAATGAGACAATCTATAGCCAAATTGTCGAAGATGCCCGAGAATCTTCGGGGATATCAGCATGGGAAATCGGCGAATCAGACCCATGAACCTATAAAGAAAGACGTCATCTCAAGCGGGAGAGAACGTTTGCGGTGCTGGTTTGTGTCACGTAAGTACAGGGCTCTCATGTCTCAAGCATTCGGCGTGAGACACACGCAATTCAACCCATGCACACGCTCGAACCTGTGCCGTGTTCCAATACCCGTACTGTCCGTACTTACTAGCCGAAATTTGAGTAAGATCCGGCGAAAATAAGTATACTTCAAGGACCCGGATGCCGTACTCAAAACGGGCTAATCCTGAAGTGTGGATCGAAGGACACTCCCCGTACTCAACGGCAGCCATCTTAGCTACGTAGCGGAAGAGGCGGAGCCAGGCTGAGCCAAAGTCGGCGCATTTTCCACATAGCCTGCATTAATAGAGTCATTTTGTAGTTTTTATAGTTTTTATAGCTGCTAGGCGTAAAGAGTTCACCGTTCAAAGCGGGATGTTTATTGCGGGGGAGTAGCCACGGCGGCAGTCGTGATCGTAATTTCCGGTTAGTGCACCACGGAGTACTCGATTTGGAACAGCACTCACATCTGAAAAAATAACGTAGTAGATAGTGCGGATAGTATACTTCCTTTAAGTATACTCATGGAAGCACGGGTATGGTCTCACGAAAATACGTGACACTGTCACGTTATTTAATCTATTGAAACGTGATCAGGGACACGTAGGCCTATTTTCTAAATGTTGTATTTCAATTGGAAGTAGGCTATTTGTCGTGTCACTAAGCATGACTTCCAAACTAAGGTTCTGTCCGGGAGCCTTCTCCCTAATGTCCCTCATGGAGCTCCGTACAGATCATTCATTGTTGAAAATTGTCTGTGATAACCATGGACATAATAAAGGATGGACCACGGACTGGAAAATGGCCGCCCATTCATTCCTATGCAAACTGCTCAGTGGCGCATGGCAACATACAGGAGCGATTTGCTTCCGCGTTATGTGGCCAGGACACGTGACCTAGTCCGTGACGTACCGGATGCAGAGATCTTCTTCTTCTTCTAGTTTAGTGGCGGATCATAGTTTTTCCCCATATACCGCGACCTACTGGACTACTACACAGGAGTTTGTGACAAGGACGTTGACATTTCTTGCGGAGACACAATCCTGTTCCCCACTTGTATTGGAGTGGACGGCGATATCTACTTCTGGGCCACATGAAATGACGGACCCCCGTCCACTCCCAGCTAAACAGCTGCAATACCAGGCTTGGCCTCTGAGCACGGGTGGATTGCGGAAGTATATGCCTGTCCTGGGGGCCTGGTGATAACTAACAAATGACAGCTTTTGGCCACCCGTTTCTACTTAAAATTGTCTGTGATAACTAACAATATGACAGCTTTTGGCCACCCGTTTCTACTTTCACCTTTGATACTGAGAAATTGTGACAATACACGGATAGGCCTATATTAAATGCAGGTGCGCTGCTCTGTAGGCAAACCGCGAAGGAAAAAAGGGTAGCTGCTTCATCTGTTTTTTTTAGAATTGTATGTCTTGATGTTTATTTTATCTATTCTCTTGTTTTTGGCTATGTGAATGAACGTCCGCGTCGATGCCTCGATCGCAAGTCCAGTGTCGCGAGCGGACGTTGCCATGACATCTAGAAATCATACCGTATTTAATGGGTTGTAGTGAGTGTAACATAATTCACCTACAGTATTTTGTTATGTGTTGTTCTTTCAATTGTGTTAGGCATGTCGTTTACTGTCTTGGTGGTACAGGGATCGATGTCCCTTTTAAGGATTACGAGCGTCTCATGACGTCAGAGCCCATGCGGGATTTGTTTACCTTCAGCACGTTTTGATTTCCTGTTTCTCTCTTACTAAATAAACGAGTCACACAACTGTGTGCTCAACGTGCGAAATTGTGTCTCTCACTTATGGCAATTTCCACAGGGTTATTATTAATATTGATGTGTAGGGGTTGTTTATAACTCGTGAATAATATTGTTAAGACCACGGTCTGGGGGAATACTCTGATTCTGATTGGCTGCAGTGCGTGCATTAACTCCTGATATAGCCCTACAGACACCTGAACTAAGCAGTTCCAGTCAGTGTTTAGATTCTCTGCCCGAGCCCGAGCCCGACGCGGGCCGGGTCGGGCCGATATTTCCCACCACTATACTCGGGCCGGGCCTTTGATTGAGCGTTTTTATTTTTATTTTACCATTGGTTTATTGGCCTAATCTGAGGATAAATCTATGCCATAAACAGAAATATTATAGGCCTTTATTACACGGGTCTTCTCAATGCCGTGGAACGCTCCGTTCACTTGCATGGGTTATCGATGGATTCCCAGTACCCTTCTCCTCCAAAGTCAAGAGCCTCGGCGTCATCCTGGACAACACCCTCTCATTCGCACCCCATATTCACAACATCACCCGGACTGCATTCTTCCACCTCCGCAACATCGCCAGACTCCGCCCATCACTGACCCAATCCAGCACTGAAATCCTAGTTCACTCATTTGTCACATCACGCATAGACTACTGCAACGCCCTCCTCACCGGACTCCCCACCAAACTCATCAACAGACTGCAGATCATTCAGAACTCAGCCGCCCGGATCATCACCCGCACCAAATCATCTGACCACATCACCCCTGTCCTCATTCAACTTCACTGGCTCCCAGTACACTACCGTATCCAATACAAAACCCTACTCCTCACCTACAAAGCTCTCCACAACCTAGCCCCCAGTTATCTCTGCGACCTCCTCCAAGAATACACTCCCTCCCGCTCCCTCCGCTCAACCTCTGCTGGACTACTATGTATCCCCACATCACGACTCACTACAATGGGTGCCCGGTCATTCAGCTGTTCAGCACCCAGGCTCTGGAACTCCCTCCCCCCACACATAAAACTGTCAGACACCATTACAACCTTCAAGTCACAACTCAAAACTCACCTGTTCAAACTCGCACACAACGTCTAACTGATCACTGTTTTGATTGTTTTTTTTTGTTTTGTTTTGTTTTGTCTTGTTTTTGTTTTATTTATTTCTTATTGCTTATGTTAATTAATTATTATTATTTATTTTTTCCACAATGTCTTGTTTTTTTTAAAAAAATGTATGATGACTATATGCTCTGTAAGGTGACCTTGGGTGTCTTGAAAGGCGCCTCTAAATGAAATGTATTATTATTATTATTATTATTATGGGTAGTAGTCCGGTGACTTGTCTACCCCAGCGTCTACCGTTGCTAAGCGACGTCACCGTCTTTGCGGACAAATTATTTCTCTGCTGATCAACACTACAAATGGCCAAAAGACTTGTATCCCCCCCCCCCCCCCCCTTAAATAAATACTATGGCAGAATTATTATTATTATTATTCTCATTCAATTTGAACATCTGTTTTTACAGTAGAGTGGTGGAGGGATGACGTATGTTGGCCAACCCGGAAGTGAGCGTCGCCCTGGATTCCCTCGACAAAAAGCCAACGGGTTTTGCCATTGGATTTTGGATTATTATAAATTGAAACAATTTATTGAATAAATATTTGTGAGATGTCATTACTCATTTGTGAGATGAGTTTGCTTCCTATTTATGTCGAGTATACACCCCTACTGTCCACAAGCATCCCCCCCATATGGATTTGGAGAATTGTTGCCACGTCCCAGTGGTGGAGGTATCATATATATGAAAGAGGGCATTCAATTAAGCAATAGATCACGCCAGGCTGTGGTATGTGTGTGTGTCCTAGCTCTAGGGTCACACATTCTGTGGTGGAGACCCCAGACTCACATAATCGTCTGTGAGTCTGGGGTCGCCGGCCCTCCGCTGCGCGTCGGGGCTGGACAACGCCCCTTAACAGTGGTATAATGAGCACATGCCACTGACTGAAGTGATCTATTGCTTTTATACAACGGTTACTGTTATGGCGAAACGAAAGTCATAGACACACTACATTTAAAAAGAAACCAAGAAAGTCAAAGTAGCCGTTTTATTAAAGACTACCAAAAAGTAGTCCCTCCTGGCTGCCGCTATGCATCGACGGTCGCTATGCAACACACTTTAGCGTCCCTCCGAGAGAAGGCTCCGATAGAGCGGTTCGCCGGCAATTTATCCTATGGAGCAGTTCACTCGCCGATTTTAGGCTTCAGTGAACTGTGCTATTTATTTTATACAACTGTTAAAATTATGGCAAAATGACTCCACACACATACACTAGTAAAAACACGGTTGTATTCTTTGACACTTTCCACTTCAAGGCGCGGAGTGATACTTTCACAAAATGATTGGGCGTCATAGCAGTTATGTATATGCTCATTATACAACAGTTAGGAACCAATCAGATCGCTGGATTCAGGCCCCCCGTTGTATAAAGTATAATTGAATGCCCTCTTTCATATATATGATACCTCCACCACTGGGACGTGGCAACAATTCTCCAAATCCATATGGGGGGGATGCTTGTGTTGTTCCCCCGTTGTATAAAGTATAATTATACAACGGGGGACCTAAATCCAGCGATTTGATTGGTTCCTAACTGTTGTATAATGAGCGTATACATAACTGCTATGACGCCCAATCATTTTGTGAAAGTTTGCATATCACTCCGCGCCTGGAAGTAGAAACGGTTACAAAGTATAAAAGTAGTTGTATTAAAGCAATAGCGCAGTTCACTGAAGCCTAAAAATATGTTGAATGATGGAGAGGGTGTAAATGTTGTTACTCCGGGAGTGAGCAAGGCGATGGAGAGACTAACGAAAGCTTAGGCACACGGTGAGTGAACTGCTCCATAGGTTAATTGCCGGCGAACCGCCCTAGCCAAGCCTTCTCTCGGAGGGACGCTCGAGTGTGTTGCAGTGACCGTCGTGCATTTTGAAGGCAGCCAGGAGGGCAGCCACTTTTTTGTATTCTTTAATAAAACAGCTATTTTGACTTTCTTGTTTTTTTTTTAAATGTAGTGTGTCTATGACTTTCGTTTTGCCATAATAGTAACCGTTGTATAAAAGCAATAGATCACTTCAGTCAGTGGTATGTGCTCATTATACCACTGTGAAGGGGGTCGCCGGGCCTCCGCTGCCCGTCAGGGCCGGACAACACCCCTTAACAGTGGTATAATGAGCACATACCACAGCCTGTCGTGATCTATTGCTTAAATAATGATCAATTAGGAGGCCGAAGCCCTAAAGGAAGTGATGCAATAGGTGACTGAGGGTCAACATTTGAGAACCCCTTTTATCAAAGGGGGTCTCAAAGGACTCATACGCTTCAACGTCTCAAGTGTTGAGACGAAAGATGAAACATTTATAGAATATTCCCATTCACATGATTCTTCGCACGACCTGCAGGTTGGAGAGACTGAAATAACCCCCAAAATGAGTAATAATGTAAAAGCAGCCAAGTCCCACAAATTGCTTGAACTATTTATTTCATTCCATTGTTTCGTTGATATGCATTATTGAAAAGTTTCAAGCATATGGATTTAATGCAATATCCACAAACAGTTCAAAATGGTACCATGAAATGTCTTGTTTATTGTATTAACCAGTTAATTTCTCTTGTGAAAGTCACCAAAAGTCGAAAAAAGTTAAACGCAAGGTCACAGGCTAACAGTGGAGCTGTGTTGGGAACCAGCAGCCAAGAGCTTCCATGGAAACTTTCTACCCATGTTAAATAGATTTAGTTGGCAGTTCCTTTTCTGCCCATTCTTTTTTAAACTTGTGGAAGAACTTTGCAGTACTGGGAGACACCATTTCTAACGGCAATGGAGCTAGATTCTAAAAAATATCAAAAGATGCCCAAAGCAAATACCTTTTGTGTTTTATCAAATCAAAAAATGTCGAGTTTCATTGACCACAAATTGAGCAGAAATATTTGCATACAAATCTTTAAATAGTTTAACCACATTAAGAAAAATACTTTTGTTAATTTTTTTTATTAGTGAAGCCACAAGTTTTGCACATTATCCAAACAGAATACCTGAAATGTTGATATTTCAGCCCTTTCGGGTTAAAACAAGAGAAATGGACAAGCTTACAAGAGTGAAAAGTTTGGGTTAGGTGACCTATAGTTCAAAGATGTCCCTGGTCAGGTAGACTAAATAAAAGTGTATTCCCAGGACATTCGTGGAATTTACTTGTGAGCTCTCCCTCAAGCCTAGAGACATCAGTGTTGAACCACCAACTGAAAGAGGGTATTTGCCATTAGTATAAGTGACAACATTTCATGGCTATTAATTTAGTTAATTATATTTAGCCGATTTGAATCGACTTTTCTAGCAGGTGAGGCTGTCAAAGAACTAAATATGGAGCAACTACAAAAAGTAAATTTGCAGCATGACCAAATTATACAAAAAGTATAGGAACTGTTCTAGCAGATATGTTTTAGAAGTCTCTTTTGATAGGCAGGGAATAATTGTCTTTGTCACCCTGTAGTCATGCCATCAAATCTGTTGGGCAAAGTACCGCTACTGATTAATCCAGTAGACTCACCAGTCAAGTCCCCCTAGTTAGAAAATGGAAGAAACCCAGTTAGTCATGTTAATTATTCTGTTGTTACAAATGAAGACTAATACTTTCCACATATTGCGACCCAAGTTACTGGCTGCAGTCTTGGATTTTATAGTTCTATATAGATTCAATTTACTAAACTATTAATCATGCTTCAGAAGAATTAACCTTTCTTGGATGGCAGATCTACCACAAGCCTCCATTGCCACAACCTCCAGATGGCTTACGACCTACGGCAACTCCTCGACTACTGCAAGCCAACAAATTGGCTCTTGCACACCAGACACGCATTTTGCTTTATTTTAGGTTTTCAAGCATCTTAAAATACCCAAATCATCGCTCCAATACACAAGTCAGCTAATGGCCTACAAGGAAATGCTGAAGCTAGTGTTAGTGATGGCGATAGAAATGGACAAGCTTGCGTGTACAAATATGCAACTAGAATTGCAAGGTTCACAGCCCAGTTGCATAAGTGGTCACAACCGTTGGATTGTAAGCAAGGGTAAAAAAATAAATAAACTTCCCACAAACTAGTCAACATGGTCAATTGAAAGCCTGTACAAAACGACCCTGGAAGTCAAATGCAGCTTTACTGCGGATGAATTAAGCCAAATTGCATAAACATCCAATGGTAAACAGTATACAAATGCAATCAAGGTTGCACTCACACTAGGCCATCTGGCCGTGGCCGTCGCAACTGTGGCCTGGCCACGGTAGGCTCTTGTACATACGCCATCACGTCGCTAGCATCCAAACAATTCTACCCCAAACCTTAACCAACTAGTGAAAAATGGAACAAAACTTTAGCACACACCCAGTGACTAATCACCTTGTCCAGGGGTGTTCCAACGTGGTTTACCAGAGGGCCTTGTGGACTTAAAGTAAGCCACACATTTGACAGACACAGCACGGAATGACGTTAAACTAAGCTAATCTACAGGTTACTAGTGCTAGTGCAATTACATGAGCATTTTGCACAATATTTGTACTCCA
Organism: Gadus macrocephalus; assembly: GCF_031168955.1. Taxonomy (NCBI): domain Eukaryota; kingdom Metazoa; phylum Chordata; class Actinopteri; order Gadiformes; family Gadidae; genus Gadus; species Gadus macrocephalus. The sequence continues at coordinate 7,560,831 of NC_082397.1, forward strand.
ATGCTACGTAAAGCAGGCTTCTTCAGAAACCCGTAGCCTGCTACATTGAAGGCCAACTAACAAATCCTGACCAAGACCGAAAGATGGCTCTGGAAGCCACTACGGCCCACGCAGCAGATTACTGCGTGGACCGTGGTGGCTTCCAGATCAACCCTGCGGTGGACCATTCATACACATGTATGCCGAGGATGTTTTGAAGACACTGGAGTCCCACGGCACTAGATTCCTTTGAAGACTAAGTTGGTATGGGGGGGCCCAAAGGGGGCCCCCCCATAGATCTTGTCAGTCATCTAACACCTGTTAAGAAAAACACACACACACACATCACAAGATACAAATCAGCAAAGCTAGGTTAACAAACAGCGGCGACATGCATGTCAAGGTGCAAAGAGCAGGGATACTGATGGCTTGTGTCTCAGGAGACAGCCCAAAAACGTCAACAATTAATAAAGGAAAATAACTTTTACTCACTGCGGTGGTCTGTTTCGAAGTGCCATGTTGGTAGCAATATTTGTCTGGGCTGTTCAGTCAAATGCCCACAAAAACAAACACGCAACAACGCATACTTTCAGTTTGTATAAAGTGACAATAGTGATCTGCAATCTAGATCGAAAACTTTCAACCCTCACTAAACTCAACCTCGATTGACACAGGCCGATGCGAAAAGTAAACCAAACCGCTTGTGTTCACCTTTAATAAAGGGGTGCGTGACAGGTGATCTCAATTAAGAGCTAATCAGAAAGAACACACTGATTGGCCATGAGTGAGACGTTCAAAACGAGGACGAGGATTTAACGGAATTGTTACCATTCAAATTCAAATTTCTTTATCATTGGATAGGGTATGATATCAATGATTTGGGCTTTGAGTAGGCCTATATTTCTTAAATATATTTCTTAAATTTTTTCACCCCTTCGCCTTTTGAATATGAAATCTATAATCTCAGCCTCTCTATAATTTGCCCAACACATATTTTATTGTTCAAATAAAATCCCATCCTTATTTTGCCATTCATATTGAATCTTTACTGTCTTTCATTGTACAATTCATTGTTCAACACAATCATCTAATAATTATTCATAACGCTCTTCCATCTCTGCATCTCTTTACGCCTAGCAGCTATAAAAACTATAAAAACTACAAAATGACTATTAATGCAGGCCAGAGCTATAGAGAGAGAGTTGCGACACGCTATGATCTCGCCGACAGGGTGGTCACGTGGTTGTCACGTGGTTCATGTAAGCCTCAATAGTTCCAAACACGCCACGCAGTCAATGTTATTCTATGGGACGACAGCAGAGATTTCAATATTAAATTGGTAAATATGAATGAAAAAAAACACATACAAGTATTTGTCTGACTGTTATGGCATTATTGCATATTTGTTAATGTCAGTTTTACCTTTAGAGTGGTTAGATACGTTTTTAAGTTTGAGGGAAAGCTTCACGTTCGTGTTAGCATACTGGCTTAACCCTAACTTTTACCCTACATCTGTATTAAAATCAAAATAATCAAGATGTTTTACCATGATCATTTGAAGATATGAGCCACACAAAGTATCAAATATATTAAAGAATAACAACTCATTACGCTTGGATGAATTAAATCGTTTTTATTTTTATTAAACAAGTGTGACAAGAACAAGTGAGTGTGATTGTGTTAACAGATTCAACAAGATTAGACATTCTCTGGTAATGCCAGAGAATGTCTAATATGAGACGGGCTCTGGTAATGGGCCGACTTTGGCTCAGCCTGGCTCCGCCTCTTCCGCTACGTAGCTAAGATGGCTGCCGTTGAGTACGGGGAGTGTCCTTCGATCCACACTTCAGGATTAGCCCGTTTTGAGTACGGCATCCGGGTCCTTGAAGTATACTTCTTTTCGCCGGATCTGAATTGGAACGTACTGCGTACTCAAATTTTGGCTAGTAAGTACGGACAGTACGGGTATTGGAACACGGCACAGGTTCGAGGGTGTGCACGGGCCTATCTCACAAAAATCGGAAATGACGTCACACCGGGTAAACATTCTTCCGGCGTAGTCATTTTTGTATTGCCGTCAATGCAAAAATGGATCGTTTCTTTGCCACTTCCCTGATGGGTTTTCCGAAATTGCGATTCGAAGATGTGCAGAAGATTGTGGAGACACACTCAGCAACACCACAGCCCAGGCTGACAAAGGGGTACAAGTTTTTTGTGGAGGAGTTTGTACACAATCATCAAGGTAAGTTGTCTAAGGTGTTTTGTTGTTGTCAGTAGGCTACTCAATGGCCGCCTTGCTCATTCATGTTTTGTGATGACAAGCAAACCATATACGATCCATATAAATCGTCAGAAATATTGTCTGTGTGTGAAATGTGTGTAAAATGATCATATTTGTTATGTGTAGACTATAATATTATGAATATAATTAGCCATGGTGGCTATGAAGTCTCCGTGTGTAGCGTTAGCATTTTAGCATTAGTTTAGCCAAGGATAGGTTCAGCTAGTTATTTGCTGACCAGTTTTCTTCCGATCAGCGACATATTATTAACATTATGTATATGCTAAGTGTCAAATATAGTTGATGGAAAGGTGGTAGTGAGAGGTAGATGCAACCGCTCGATGAGGAGGAATGAGGAGCCCCACATACTACATGTTTCTGCTGAGTTAGGGCCCGTTGGCCCACGTCTGTTAGTTTTGATAGTCTGTCTGGACTAACAACTGCAGTTGCAGTTTTCCTCTTCTTCTGAAGTTCAGATCATTTTCATGGTTCTTTCTTACAAACAGTAGCGTGCTTAAGACTTGGCCCACCTAGCTTGCTGCAATGTTGTGGCTGTACAGACCTATGTATTTTTCTTCCTCTTCATTAAGGCACAAGCCGTAAATTAAGGAAATTTGTTGAGTGCATTAAAAGGACAAACATCTAGTTCATGTTATAACATTGCTAAAACAACAGATGTAATGGTGGCCCAAGAGTTTTGCACGGAACTGTACATGGCTTTTCTGCGGTTGCAGGCTCCTTGCCAGTTTCCAATGGCCTTATATCAAGGTCCTACCTACTAAGTTCAGTAACTCAATTCTTATGGTGTTCACAGATCACCCTGGAGGCTGTTGGACAACTGGGTCTCTCAGAGCTGTAGCTTTGCTGCGGGCAAAGGCTTCTGTAGCCATATAACCGCTCTGCTGTTCCAGACAGCGCATTATGTGCAGCTGGGCCTTGATGTGGTTCCACCTTCCCTGGCCTGTACCAGTCAACCACAGATGTGGCATCGACCTCGAACCCACGCGTGCTGTTGTGTCCTCTGTTCAAATCATACACTTCAGTATTTGTCTAGAGTATATGAGCATTTCCTGTATTGTTGTTCGCCTCAGGGAATCCATCCAGAGGCTGTGAGTGACCGGGTGGTGAAGAAACCCAAGTCGGTGGGGAAGACTGGAGTCAAGTCCACACTCTACAGAGCGTATGCTGGTAAGACATTTGTTTTGCAATTTGCACTCTGTTAAACTTGCTCATTATGAAAAGATGCATATTAGAATACATCTCTTATCACTACAATATAAAAAAAGTCACATTTTTATTTGACGTTTCGCCCTTTGATGTCCCACATCCTAGAGGGAATATCCAGCTTGGAGTTGGTACCATCTCAGCTGTGCTGACCTGGAAGATGTCAGCAATGACTTGTTCTTTAAGGCCAGTTGCTACTCTACAACAGTAGATGAAAAACTCATCAATGGCTGGAATCTTCCTTGAAGGGCTTGGTGTTGGAATCGCCTCTTGTCCAATCCTCTGTGCTTTGCTCCAATAAAGAATATATTGTGTTGAGGGGCAAAACAGACTCCCAAAACACTTGAAACACTTCTTGAGATGGAAACATGAGAGCCCTGTACTTACGTGACACAAACCAGCACCGCAAACGTTCTCTCCCGCTTGAGATGACGTCTTTCTTTATAGGTTCATGGGTCTGATTCGCCGATTTCCCATGCTGATATCCCCGAAGATTCTCGGGCATCTTCGACAATTTGGCTATAGATTGTCTCATTACACGCTAACATAACTAGGGTGCACTGTACTTTCTGCGCACACCCTTTCTGAAGCCTCTCTCTCGCTTTCTCTCTCTCTCTCTCTCTCTCTCTCTCTCTCTCTCTGTCCCTCCCTCTCTCTCTTTCTCTCTCTCGTACCGTTTAGTTAATTGTCTTAGAACACTCCCATTCAGAATGCATTGGTTTACATTTCGTTCTGTGTAACACGCAAAAAGTCGGACTATCGTGCTCTGGAACACGCTTCAATAGATTAACGTTCGTGCGCAGGAGCACGCAATCGCGTGATACCGGGTTGATATACAACGCTCTCATCGGTGTACAACCAAAACCTGTCAAATATTCGTACACAATACACCAACATGACCTAGATGTTATTCAGAGGACGAAGAATGTGTTGTATCTCTGCTGCTTCAGATCATAAGCACTGAAATAAGAGTCGCTTTTAAAAAGAAACATCCTTTCTGTACACACTGGGGAATGGCGCGCTGTTAAATTTACATATGACCTGCTCCGTGTATTTTTTTAATAATCCCTTTGACAATAATGATCCGACACCCCGCAGCAGGTGTGACGAGTGGATGTGGGCCAACCAGCCCGTCTCTGGCTGTTGTGATCCGTCTCTCGGAAGCAGCAGGCCCCGGCGCGCTGGGGACCGGGGATAAATAGGCCTACGTGTTTGTAATAAATCCCTCGTAGCGTTCAAATTCGCAGACGGTGGTTATTAACGGAAAATGTGAGGCAGCAGGATGTGTTGCCATAGTGACAGCCTTTTTTTCAAGGTCTATAATGAAGACGATCCGCTATTGGTAGGAAATTCCACGTATTCCAAAAAAGGTCATGAATTGCTTCACACCTAGTTTGTCGCGGAGATCATTTCGAAGTGCTCCACTACAACAGGTTCATTTCCACTATAGGCACACCAACGTAGGCCTATGTGTAAGGCAGGACAGCAGTGACTTCTAGGTTTTGACATTGGGCTACAATGTCATAAAAGTGAACTCATTGATATCAAATTCCTCATTGTCCATCCCCACTCTGCTTCGTTTGGCGCGCCCCTGCTCTGAAGCAGAGACCTGCACGTAGCTCCAGCCGCCACCAGCCAGCTACCGCCGGTTCACCTATTAATGCAGAGGATTTAAAACCTCATCTTGAGACGGGTGGCATTTAGATAAGCTATTTAGAAAATACCCTACAGCAGTAAGTTGTACCTCCTGACTTATTAAAATGCCTTTTTTTGCCCTTTACTTAACACTGTCATTGAATAGGATTTATTTGATTAATTTCAACAAAGGAAGCCAAAAATAAAATAAAATAACCACTAGAACCTTGAAGAACAATAAGAGCAGTTGTCTTAGGCCTATTTGAAATAGATTGAAGTAATAGCTAGTGTAGGCCTACAATAAGTAAAACGTGATAATGTTCAATTCTAGAACTTGAAGATATTAATATCTTCATGACATAGCCCAGGAGGGTGAGCAGATGATCATCATAGGATCCAGGACTGGAGGCTGCTCCCCTCCCCACCCACCAATACACCTCCATCAGAGTCCTTGTTTGGACTGTGTTCGGCTTGAGAGAGAGAGTCACTTGTGTGCACTGTGTGTCAGAGTTTAGTGTCCCTTGGCTCGCCGTGTGAGGTCAGACAGATGCTAACACACGTCTGTGTGGGAGCTTACCGCTTCTTTAACTACCACCTCACCAGGAACTCAAACAATAACGAGAAGGGTCTGCGTTGAAATGTACCAAGAAAATTCCAACATGAATTTATAGCTCTGGTTGTTGGGAGTATTTCTCTAAATTATATACATTTCACAATCAGTCCATTCTTCATGCGTTGACCTTTCAGAAGGACATCCTGATGTTATCTTCAGGTCCCTGTGAATCGCTCTGGTCCCAGAAGAGCATGGGTGTGGAGGGCAGGGGGGCGACCACCGACAGACCGCTGGCTCCGTAATGTTATTATGCCATGTCATTTTGACAGCAGAAGTGCGAGTCCCTGCTTCTTTTAACGAGTCTTGGTTTGGTTTCATTTCCCGGTGGGGTGGATTCAATAGGAGTGATCTGACTTCTCATTTCTCTCTTCTGCTTCTCATTTTCTTGCAAGCTAAATCAAAAAACCAGATCAATAATTCTCACAATATACAATATATCTTTTCATATTTGTTATACTTTATCTTGCATAGATATTTTTAGATAGATTTGAAACATTTGCACGATGATAACAAATACGCTCATAAAATCCCTGCATACGTATTCAATAAGCATTTTCTCTCCTCAAAAAAAAAAAACACTCCCTCCCACATAGTTGAACATTGCAAGCAGAATTCTCATGAAAGCCTTGTTAATGTCAACATCAGATATGTGCATTTTTTTTGTGATTTCTTCTGTGGGAATTTGGAATCTTCCCAGCATCGTACTGGAAAATGTCCCAATATATATTCTTTAGCCCTTTACATTAGTGTTCTTGTTAATGTAATGGTCAATGGAGGTCTAAATAGTGTTACACACATTTACGTTACAGAACAGTGTGTAATAACGTTATTTTTTATTTCCAACATTAACAACCATTTGTAAAGTGTTCCACAATACACATTATGTACATAAAGGGTTGTAGAAAACCCCTTTCTCTTGATCCACCTCCCATCTTATAATATTTTATGGACATAATATTTTATTTATTTTGCAAACAATTGGACACACACACACACACACACACACACACACACACACACACACACACACACACACACACACACACACACACACACACACACACACACACACACACACACACACACACACACACACACACACACACCTCAGTAACACCAGATGAGGGACATGCTCCTGCTCTATTCTTGTATTTGACACTTTTTAAAATGTATTTTATATATATGTCATAGGTATGCTGATTACTTTATATGGATGAATTCATGTGATACAGTGCAGTTATGTTCCAGCTAGATACCATGGGGACTGCCAAATCATTCTTAAACCGTTGTGCTCACCTTTCTTTTGAAATAAATCAGTTAGTCGTCTTCCCTCAGCGTGTTTCTTTTCCACCATTCCTTCTTTTGTTACCCCGATTGTCTTTTCTCTTGGAAAGACATATCGTGGCACAAATTAGTGCGCCATTATTAGCAGTCACTCAACAAGCAATTAGCTGCGTTACTGTTTTGGGATATACTGGGGATAATTGTTACATCTACGCAAGGATGCTGACGCAGCTTTGTTGTCCCAAGAGCAAATAAGCAAAACAAACCAAATGGGTAAAGAAGGCCTGTTTATTTATAACAAGTGTTCAAATATCATCCAAAGGACTTCAAACCATTGAGGAATAAACATAAACCCTGATGGGGGAAATAAGTGGGGTGACCCAGTGACAAGTCTGGTTTAGATCTGAGTTTAAACAGTCTAGTTTGGGTTTAAGATTACGGTTGGTTCAATGTTTAAAATGGGAAATTTGAGGTTAATTTTAGGCACCGTTTATGTAAGAGAGCTTAGGAGTTTGGGTGTTGGGTTACGTTTAGGGAAACGATTTTAAGCATTTAAGAGAATTTTAGGTATTGGGTTGAGTTTAGGGAAAAGATTTAAGGCATTTTAGAGAAGTTTCGGTCTTGGGTTGAGGTTAGGTAAACTATTTTAGGCATTTTAGAGAAGTTTGGGGATTGGGTTACGTTTAGGGGAACGACTTTAGCTATTATAGAGAAGTTTAGGTACTTGGTTGAGTTTAGCTGAAATTTTTAGGCATTAGAGATGTTAGGTTTAATTTCCAAGTTCAGGTATAAGGTTAGCGGGTCAAGTTACTTTAGGCATTATTTTGTGGTTGAATGGAGGCATTAGAGATGGAAGGTCCGGGCTCAGGTGTGCTTCGAGCCTTGTTCCCTTTTGTCGCTCCCTTAAAAAGAGGGTTCCCAGCTGGGTGTTAGAAATACAATAGCAGGGATCACAGATATTGTGCACATAAAATTGACAAATCAAAACATTCATCTGAACATACTTCCTCCAAAACGTGGTGTGACATAATGTAGTATATTTTAAAAGTTAGCTGTTAAAGTGTCATCAATATGGTGTTTAGAAGGCAGAGTTGGAGCACTGCATGGTTATTTGGTTTATGTTAGGTGTAGATTGGTGTGCAGGTGTAGCCAGGGATCCTCAGGGTGGATGGGGAATAGGAAACTGGTGTAGATCAACTCTGTTCAGTCATCGAAGTGAATTGATGCGGAAAAGCAAACATTTTGACAATCAAATGTGAAGGGCGTTCAAATACCAATAAATACAGTAACAGCCCCATCTGATGTCAAAGACAGGTCATTACATTTAGTCATTTGGAATTTGATTGAATAGACGTGCAGGTGAGACAGAACAAGCAAAGCATAAATCATTACAGCAACAACAAAATACTCAAAGTGCTGGACATTGGTGATTACGGATGACACTAAATAAACCACAGCACGGCTTTAACATGAATTTTCCTCATTATATTAATAAATATTATGATCAGGTTAACTCTCACTGACTTCTATGAACGAAGTGCAGCTTATTTTTTCAAAAAGGGTGCGGTATTATTATATTCGAATTTAGCGAAAAGTAAATAAACTCCGGCACGGCTTTAACATGAATATTAAATTACTCAATAGGCTATATTAAGCATATTGAAAGTCTCACTTACTTCCATGGTTGATCTTTGGTTTCTGATAGCGGTGTGTAATAAAAGTTTTTTAAATAAATCACGTCCGTCACAGTACTTCCGTCGCTCATGGGTTGTTCACGCCAGCGTGTTGTTCTCCGGGGATGCAGTTGGACTAGTCCATAGCCCTGAAAACTCTTATTTCGGAAGAAGGGAAGGTTTACGCATAGACACGTTAGAGCTTCTGAACCTCCGATCTACTTTGAAGGCGGCATAGAACCACCGAGGTGGAAGCAGTTCTCTCTTTCAGGCGAAAAAGAACATTCTCCGTCTGACAGAAACCACAACAAAGTAAGTCAAACAGCACAACTTTAAGAGAAGTTAAAACTGCGGTCAAGTGAGCCGCCATTCGTTCATCCGCGGTTAAGCCAGCCGTCACACAAAATCTTCGTGCGTCTTTACTCTAAACAGCCTTTGTGTGGTATCTCGCAACGTTTCAAAAGTCTAAATAAAACCCTTCACCTACGTGTGTAGATATAGAACACTAGCTGTCTTACGGCGGCGTCTAGAACGTCTGCACTTGCGGCCATCTTGCCAGTCAGCTGCTCACCCATTGTGTTGGTAGTGGTACATGTACTTTTTAAATAACCATAACTTGCTACATTTTCAACCGGTTTACCAACGGTTTGGTTTATTACCAACGTTATTAACGTGGTTATAATATTCTATTAATTATATTATATATATATATAATAATAGATTATTATTTTTTTGAACTTATGAGAAATTCGTGTTGTACGTTTTTCAAATGACATTTTCTCTAAATCTATACAGTAAAATCAAATGGTTCCTTGTGTATTTTCATATCAGTCAGTGCCTGAACTTATGTGATTTTACTGTATAGATTTAGTGAAAATGTCATTTGAAAAACGTCCACATGCATATTCTCGCCTTTGCAAATTGCATTATGTCAGCACTTTGAAGTGCCCTATAGACCGAATTTCACATGAGTTCAGGCACTGACTGACCTGACCATACTAACTGTTGTACTGACTACTTGTACACAAGGAACCATGTGATTTTACTGTATAGATTTTGAGAAAATGTTATTTAAAAAAACTCCCATATGCATATTCTGCTGGCCAATGCAGTCGAACGTCCGCACTGGCGGGCATCTTGCCAGTCAGCTGCTCACCCATAACACTGTGTTGGTAGTGGTACATGTACTTTTTAAATAACCATAACTTGCTAAATTTTAGCAAACGGTTTGTCTTGTTATAAACGAAAAAATAAAATTGAATAATCTTCTAAAATAGGTACACTATTATAACCACGTTAATAACGTTTGTAAGAAACCAAACCGTTTGTAAACCGTCTGAAAATGTAGCAAGTTATGGTTATTTAAAAAGTACACGTACCAGTACCAACACAAAGTTATTGGTGAGCAGCTGTCTGGCAAGATGGCCGCAAGTGCGGACGTTGTAGACGCCGCCGTAAGACAGCTAGTGTTCTATATATCTACACACGTAGGTGAAGGTTTTTTATTTTGAAAGCGTTGCGAGATACCACACAAAGGCTGTTTAGAGTAAAGGCGCACAAAGATTTTGTGTGACGGCTGGCTTAACCGCGGATGAACGAATGGCGGCTCACTTGACCGCAGTAAGTTAAAACCACTTTTTCCGTTATGCGACTAAAAGAATAATGGACTTGCTCAATGCATAAACCTTGTCGTCTGTGTTTAGGAATGGCCTCTGCTAACTCTTCCTGGTCTGAGGAGAACTTTTCATGTTGCATCTGCCTGGATGTGCTCAGCAGCCCAGTTACCACACCATGTGGGCACAACTTCTGTAGAACCTGTATTACAAGGCACTGGGATGAACAAGACCGGTACAAATGTCCTGTTTGCAACAAGCTTTTTGACACAAGACCTGATTTACGGATCAATATCCTCTTATCGGAGATGGTTGAACGGTTTGGAACATCCGTAAGAGTAAAAGAGCAGCCTTGTGTTGAACAAGGAGAAGTTCCCTGTGACGTCTGTACTGGGACCCAGCTGAAGGCTGTGAAGTCCTGCCTAGTGTGCCTTATGTCTTTTTGCCAAACCCACCTGGAGCCACATCAGAGAGTCTCAGTCCTGAAGAAACATCGGCTGGTCGAGCCTATGGACCATCTGGAAGACAGGTTGTGTAAGAAACACGACCGACTTCTGGAGCTCTTCTGCAAGAATGAACAAGTGTATGTGTGTCAGTTCTGCAGAGAGACAGACCACAAGTTCCATCCTGTTGTACCTCTAAAGGAGGAATATGACGTGAAGACAGCCCAACTGGGGAAGATGGAGGCTGAAGTTCAGCAGATGATCCAGGAGAGAAAAATAAAGGTTGAGGAGATCAAAGACACAGTTAATCGCAGCAAAGCAGACGCAGACCGAGAGATAGCTGATGGTGAGCAGATCCTCACTACTCTGATGCGCTGTATTAAGAAGTGCCAGGATGATCTCAACCGAATGGTTAAAAAGAGACTGAAATCCACTGAGAAACAAGCTGAGGACCTCATCACAGAGCTGGAGCAGGAGATAGAAGATCTGACCAATAGAAGCTCAGAAGTGAAGCAGCTCTCACACACTAAAGACCACCTCCACTTCCTCCAGGCTTTCAGAACTCTCAAGAATCCTCCACACACCAGGGACTGGACGACGGTGGATGTCCGTCCTCCGTCATACGTAGGGACCTTCATGAGATCCCTGGATCAGCTGGAGCAGGAACTGAGCAGGAAGATGAAGAAGCTGCATGATGAACTGAAGAGGGTCCAGCAGTATGAAGTAGATGTGATTCTGGATCCTGATACAGCTCATCCCCTTCTCATCCTGTCTGAGGATGGGAAACAAGTACATCTTGGAAGTGTGGCGGAGGATCTCCGAGACAACCCTAAGAGATTTAGACAGTATATATTTGTCCTCACAAGGCAGAGTTTCACCTCGGGGCGATTTTACTTTGAGGTCCAGGTTAAAGACAGGATTCAATGGTTTTTAGGAGTGGCCAGAGAGTCCATCAACAGAATAGATGAGACCAATTGGACCCCTGAGACGGGTTACTGGACTATTGGCTACGGCAAGGATGGGTTGTTATTTCATAATAACCCTTGTGTCGGTCTCCGTCTGAGAGCTGAGCTCAAGAAGGTGGGGGTGTTTGTTGATTATGATCAGGGTCTGGTCTCCTTCTATGATGTGGAAGCCAGGGTTCATCTCTACTCTGCAACTGGCTGCACCTTTAGTGAGCCTCTCTACCCAATCCTCAACCCGGGTCTCTTTAATTGTGAAGGTATAAACTCTGCCCCCCTGATCATCTCACCTGTCAATCAAACAGACTAGGACCTTTGTTTGATAATAAAATAATCAAGCAACTAATGTTACCTGAATTAGAATCTACTATGTGAGATCTGAGAGAACTGTATTTATATCATACTGTTGGAGAATTTCATCAAGCAACTAACATAAAACAAACATAATGTAACCTATATTATGAATTATAAAATGACTGTGGTTCAATGTCTGTTTTCTCCTGGATGTTTTTTAAGTTTAATGATATCAAATGGTTAAAGGTTGCAGTCAAGTAACATGTTGAAAATGTTAAAGTTGCATTTTTATCAATACATTTTTTAACAAAGCAATTTTTGTCGTTTATTTTTCCAAATAAAGTATAACAACACAATCATGTGTTTGTACACTTTTCTGATTTGAATGAAATTTTAAAGAAAAAGAAAGGGGACATTTTCTGTGAAATATGTACATTTCACATTCATTCACATGCAAAATCACATTCACTGATTACATATGTATTCAGTAAAATAGCTACATTCTCATAGTTATGCAGTGGAATAGGTACAATCTCAGTATAATATTGTGGGAGTGTGTTCTGCTGATGTCTGGTTTAGGCAGCCTCACCTGGTCGAGCCAGACTGATTGGACTCTGGGGCTGTGTGTGCGTGTGCGTGCGTGCGTGCGTGCGTGAGGGGAGTGGTAGGTCTGGCAACCTGCGGGCTCCACCCCCAAGCCATATATGGTCGTCCTCCCTCTAACGAGGCAAGCCTGGGGTGCATTAGGCAGGGGTGCTCTAGCTTAAGAGGGCTAGCCAACAGACATGTGGGGAGGTTGGAGTCTGTTGTACATCTAATTAGACTTTTTATTCAAATGTATGATTAATATTGATGTTTTCTGTATTTAATCGCATGATTAAGGTACAAACTACAGCCACGTGCCACTCATTAATAAATTACGTCCTTAATTACCTCACTTGGGCTACTTAGAGCAGGTACCGTTAGATACGTGCAATGTCGTCGTTCGCCGGTAGAAGGCGGTGAATATCTGCGGTTGTGTAGACTTTACGGTAAAGGGCGGTTGGTCCGTGGTGCTCATGGGTCTGATATGGCCATCACTCTGTCTCTCACCTCAGGGTTCTACAGACACTAATTGGCGGTCTTTGTGATCGGGGGTTGTGAGTTTTTGAACAATTATGAGCAGCCTAGTGCTAATATTTTTAGATAAAATACAACTTTAAACTTTTGACTCAGAGAAGCAGCAGTATATTATTTATCCAAAATAATTGTTTTATCAATCAATTCATTCGATGTTCTTGGCTGCTTGACAGATACAGGATATTTTAATGCATTGGGTCTGTGGTAACTTGTGATAATGAATAATAGATTTAGAGAGAAACTATTAATAAAAGATGAGTGGACATTGGAAATGGTTGGTTACAGACCCTTTAGTTCAAGTTCACATTTTCTGGATTTGAATTATTTGCCATCATGAGGATGGGTAGTACGGGACTCTAAACTAGGGGTTCTAAATAGAGGACCGCATATTTATACCGACACATATCCATAGTTTAGTTCACTGGGGGCAAATGGTTATAAATCCACATGTTAATCCAAAAATATTTGGGTAAAAACTTTATTAACAAATCAGAAGGCAAAGCTTAGACACACTTCTACAATGCATAAGCCATATAATTTCTCTGTCCACCGCGAAAAGCACTACACCAATATTCGTTATAATAGTTTACTATAGCATCCATTGTTGTCACTAATAAATATTAAAATAACACAGCCACTCGGATATACTGCATAAGATAGATTCCGTTACTAGACCTTTGCGACATTTAGACATGCTTTTCCGAAAGTTGTAGCGCCATCTAGTGCAGCATCAGCACAGTCAGGCCACCGCATCAGTACCATCAGCGAACACCAGGGGGCCGGAGGACAGTGGCTGGATGGGAGGCTTGCAATAAACAGCCACTTCCGACGGTTGACAATCTTTAATAATCTTCGAAAGTTACAATCATCCGCCTATGCTTTGGGTTAAAGGTGGTTAGTTAAAGGTAACAGTTTGGGGGTTGGCTGGTTGTGATAGATATTGGGGCACAGAGTAAAGACCGACGCACAGAGACAAATATCATCCCAAGAATCCCACAGTCACTTCAAACAGCAGCCAGCCGTACGGAGAATAAGGTTCATGTTGGATAATATTAGATTGGATATATTCAGGGTTTCCGTTGTATTTGGTCGACCGGTCTGTCTTTACAGTCACATTCAGGGAAGCACACGCTGTCAATGCAACATACTTTTTTTTTTCTTCTACATTCTATTCCATACCACATTATCAATATAGTTTGTATTTCATACGACATCATCAATATATTCTCAACTATCAACACTTTAAATGCTGCTGCTGCTGCTCTTAAACCGGCCAGGGATTGGTCAAGGTGTTTTAATAGGCACGGAAATGCTGCCCTCTAGTGGGGCAGGCAGGAGGACACAGTAACAGAGGAAGGGAAAAAACAAGAAAGAAGGATGCTGTTGCCGTGGTGATCGGCTGTTAGACGACGGCCCACTGCATGATGCTGGTGTCCTTCCCGCCAGTTGAGATCAGGTGACTGTCGTCGTGCAGGAAGGCAATGTTGGTCACATGACTGCTGTGTCCGCCATACTTGTGGCTTGGAGCCTGCAAAGGAGGCGGGTACAGAAAGATTGGTATTCAGTTTGATCATTTTACTGTTATGGCCTGACAGTTATAGCATCATTTATAAATACTAAATAATACTAAGTAGCCCACTGCTCAATACCGCTTCTAAATGGACAAATGGAGTACAGAACAGATAAAAAACATCATAAAACATTGATTAGGCTACTTTAAATGTTGGGTATGGAATTCTCTTTTTTGGCCATTTTTGCAAAATTACTTGAAATCCTTATCATAACCCACTTACAGACACTGAGTTAGAAGTACTGACATGAAAATTAAACAAGTCAATCATCTGTGGAACGGGCAGGGCTCGAAAAACTCCAGCCAATGATTTCCAGAACCACAGAGTGGCATTGGACAGTAAGTACGTCAATCATCATCATCATCATCATCATCATAATTATTATTAAAAAATATTTCCCTCATAACTCATTCGCACAGTAATATATATTTTTTTTAAAGGTTTCCATGAGATTTTTGGAAATAAAAAACCTTTATTCTAACCATTTAATTTGTTTATTGACATGCTGAATTGCCAGAACTTTAGGGGAGGCAAAAAACAAGACTAGTTAAATGTTTACAAGTTAGCAACTCTGCTAATTAACAATTCATGTTGGGTTTTAAAGGTCTGAGGTTGAAGCTAGCATTTACAACGTCTAAAAGCAGCGTTTACTTTATCTGACCCCAAAGATAGTTTGACTCTGTGTGCTAGAACGCATACAACTGTAATGTTACATTTAGAGCATTAGAGCATTATGTTAAAATTGCCTTCAGTTTTTAAAGTCAAAGGGACAGATGCAATAATCTTTTCGAGGTCAAGATAAGAAGCTAGCTAAAAACAACATGAATTTATTTTAAGAGGACCGTCTATTCCCTCACTTTAACCTTAAATAATGTCCTCATCCATGCTGGTATGATTCAATACGAGAACTGTACTGAATGAAGCTCTGAGAAAATGACCTGCACTGTTATACCCCTTGACTATCACTAGAGGCAGTACTGAGCACGCTTGCGATTACACACTACAGCTAGGACCGATACAAACGATCACATTTTAGCTCATATAATGGAGATGAGTCCCACTGACCCTTGGTTGAGAACAGGGGAAGGTGAACAAGTGCACTTTGCCAAAGTCGTCAGCAGAGGCCAGCAGAGAGCTGCTGTGGGACTTGCAGACGGCATTGACGTCTGTGCCGTCCGCCCCATCGGGCCACACACCTGGAGGAGGGAGAGGGACAGAGGGGGGATAGGGACAGAGGGGAGAGAGAGAGAGAGAGAGAGAGAGAGAGAGAGAGAGAGAGAGAGAGAGAGAGAGAGAGAGAGAGAGAGAGAGAGAGAGAGAGAGAGAGAGAGAGAGAGAGAGAGAGAGAGAGAGAGAGAGAGAGAGAGAGAGAGAGAGAGAGAGAGAGAGAGAGAGAGAGAAGTAGAGATGAGTAGGGAGAGGGGGGAGAGAGATAGAGACATAAATAGAGAGGGGTAGAGAGAGATGGATAGAGAGGCAGGGATGGGTGGAGGGAAGGGAGAGGGAGAGAGAAGTCGAGGGAAGGGAATAGAGCGAAAAATAGTGGGTAAGAGACAGAAGGAGGGATAAAGGTAGAAGAATACTTAAAAAAAAGAATCAACAAACACGATTGTGATCGTCCTACAGAAGCATGAACACAAAGACTAAACACGTCTCTTTAGCAGTGAGACCCACCGAAGGCGTTGAACCCCAGGGTGCAGGTGTAGGTGGCCCACTCCATGTTGCGCACCGCATCCATGCTGGTCACATGTTTACCACTAGGGGCCTCCCCTGGAGAGGAAGGGGAGGGGCACAAACAGGAAATACATCATTAGGCTCATCTAGACATTCATTACACATGAATATGTAATCGCAACATCCCTTGATTTTTTGGTTTGTTGTTGTTAGTGTGGGCCCGGGGGGGCTTCGGTGAGTCTTTGAGCGGAGAACATGAGAAGATGTTTGACTCACAGAAGAGGATCTCGTAGTCTCCTGAGTTGGTGACCAGGTAGTGGCTGTCCTGCGACCAGTCAAGGTGAGTCACGAAGCTGGAGTGGCCCTGGAAGAACCCCAGGAGAATGGGTCCGTTATCGATTCAATCCCTACTTTATCTTCTATTTCAGATGCGCCCTTTCCCCATAAATTTTAACCCTTTATCAGTGTATTCCAGTCAAAGAGATTCCTATACAAAGACAAAAAAGAAGACTATTATTGTTTATGGATTATGATTGATTACAACGTTTTTCTCACCGAGCATTTTCCAGCACGGCTGTACTTCCTGCCGTTCTCGGTGACGGCGTAGATGTAAACAAAGTTGTCATGGGAACCAACTGCCAGGTAGTTGCCATCTATGGGCAAAGGAATCTCCGAATTAACATGGAACTTGAGAGAGAGCGAGTGAGCGAGTGAGAGAGAACGTAAGAGAGTGGTGTATTCAATGTTCTCTAGTATTTTACCTGGAGAGTACTTGATGTTGGAAATGATTTCATTTCCATCGGTGTGCATAGAAACCAAGTCTCTGGTGTCAGTGTCCAGCACCAACCATCTGCAACACACACACACACACACACACACACACACACACACACACACACACACACACACACACACACACACACACACTCTGTCTCAAGTGTTGACTAAGTATGTCCCTCTGAGTTTGCAGACATGGGGAGGGGGTGTTACCTGCCACTCATGGTGCCCACTGCCACGACGCCTCCACTGGGGTGGAATCCTGCAGACCTGCCTTGGTCCTGCAATACATGGAGGTACGCTACCTTAGCTCAAACTTTGTCATTCCAGTAAGTTTGTCTTTGACATATTTACATCATAAGTTAACCAATGAAATACAAAGTAGTTTGTATATTGAGTGGAACAAAAATAAATAAATAGCATCTCTCTTCCTGTTGGCTCACATCAATGGCCTTGCTCCAGAGGGGCTGGTGGGAGTTGGTGTCCCAGAGCTGCACCAGTTTGTCCTGGGCACAGGTGATGAACTGCTCCATGGACGGATGGACGTCCAGACCCCACAGTTCATCTGTGTGCCCCTGAAACAACACACACATGCAGTACTTCCTGGTTACACTACACTCAGAAAGTATCCCAAACACTGCCCAAATGAAAGAGCATAAACTATTTATGTTTTGACCCGATAGCCAAGTTAACCCTTTGGCACATTTAAATAATTTAATATTTATGTTATATAATGTAGTCTTTTTAGCATTCAACCCTAGCTGTGTTGAGGTATGATTTGTCTTGAATCTGTGAAATGGCAAAACGCAAACAAAAATATGCAAATGACTGTATTAAAGTACAGAAATTAGGGAGTGAGTGAGTGAGTACCTGAACGATGGGGGTGAGTGTGTCGGGGAAGGCGGCCCTGATGATGGCGTTCTTGGTGGTGCCAACGAAGAGCTCCCCTGGTTTCCCCTCGGACAGAGCCCTCACTGGGCCCAGAGGCTCCCCCACCTGGACAGACAGACAGACAGCTTAGAAACATCTCAATATGCATCCCTTTTCTTACAGCTGGATGCATTGAAGAAAGATCTTCAACCATCAATCATATCAGAGGACTCCTCCTCGATCAGGAATGGCCCTGACTGTATGTAGCCCGCCTCCACCTCACCTCCATCTCCGACTGCTTGGTGTAGTCGTGGTCCCACAGCACCACCCGGCGGTCCTTCCCCCCCCCAGACACCATGGTGCCGTCCTTCAGCACCAGCAGGGAGAAGACCCCGCCCTCGTGGGCCCCCGCCACCGCCTGGCTGATGCGGCTCCCACCTGTCAATCAACAGAGCAGCCAATCAGAACATTGGAAAGAGACGGGACCCAGCTTCCATGGGACGTGGACATTATAAGACTGATGGGGTGACTGCCTGTCAATGAACACAACCAATGAGAACAGAGAGAGAAGAAACCCCGCCTCCGTGGGCCGTGGACATAAGGTGAATGATGTGATGCCAAACACCTGTCAATCAACAACATAGCCGATCAAGATAGAAGGACTTGTGGCGCCGTTGACAACATAAGGCTGATGTGGTCACATCTGCATTTTAATGGACATCTTTCCATTGTCTGTGCTACGTTCTTGACCAACCATGAAGTCAATTTCTGTGTGTGTAAATTCAGCTAGAGGTGTAAGGTGTGAAGGACCTCTCTACAGAACCAGATGGAGAGCAGAAGTTTAGGAGCAGCAGAAGGAGGAGTTGTGTACCCTTGGCCCAGACGTAGATGTTCCCACTGGAGTCTCCCGTGATGGCGTCTCCGTTCTCAGCGAACGCCACGCACAGGACGTACTTGGGCTTCTCGTGTTTCTACCGGACACAAGACGCTTTGATATAATACATTCACTGGAGGTGATGATATGATCTATGCTCTGTTCAAACTAGTTCTGCTTGTATATGAATACAAGTAGAATGTGCTTGAATAGAAACCCAACACACACGAACACACACACTTTTTTTGGTTCGGTGTTGCTCGACATTGTACATAAATATTATACATGCAAGTGCATTCAGACGGACCTCGAACAGGCCCTGTTTCTTGGTGAGGGTGTTGCCCTCCATGGTCCAGAAGTTGATGTGCGATTTGGCGCAGGTGACGATCAGGTTGGGGTCCATGGGATGGAAGACGGCCCCCAGAACCGAGTCGTTGGAGCACTGGGTCAGAGGAACACGGGGATACCGTCAGGTTTATACAACACTCCTCGTTCATTTCACACATTATTTCAATGTGGTCATGGTTGTAACGCACTCATTCAAGATATTTACTGATATTTAGGTTTTATATAAAAAAATATTGTTGGTTATCACCAACGTGGTCAACCATTAATTGGCTTCCGATTGTTGGCCGTAAACAAATATTCCCCGAAAGACGGACACGTGTGAATTGACTTGTTCAATATGACATCATCACAACGTCTAACCATAGGGTAAGAGGTCAGAGGTCAGAGGTTGCGGTTACCTTGACCTCAGCCAGCTGCTTCTCCTTCTGCCAGTTCCAGACGGACAGGATGTGGTCGTTGGCGTCGTCCACGGCACACAGGTGGGCACCGCCGTTCTGGAACCCCGGCAGGAGAGGGTTACCCTACCTCATCACCAAGGGTCGTTCAATACTGAGTGACCCCAATGTAGTATTGGGCATTTTTTTGATTTTTGTTTAATATTAACCCAAGAACACAAACCTAGATCAAGTTGAACTGGATGGAACAAGAAACACAACCGAAGATAATTCATGGCAAAATATTAAAATATTTTGCCATGAATTGTCTGATATACATCGACCCTGAAAGGGGGGACAAGGAAGGCTGCATCCAAAGCCTTTCAAAAGGAGTCTACACAGCCGTGTGGAGGAGACTCACAGACTTGGAGAAGGCCACGCAGGTGACGGCCCGGTCGAAGACCCCCATGCCCAGGACATGCAGGGTGTTGAGGCTGACGGAGTCCCACACGCACACGTGGGGGTGGAGCACCTGGTGGGGAGAGCGAGACGCAGAGATATGTTTCAGAACTAAAAAGAAGGACATGATTCAATAAGAGGACTTCCACTCCTAACCATCACCAATTTTAAGGACATTAGAAGCATCTAGATCTAATGAAATATGGATGACTAGGAGACCTACACCTGACGTGCATTGCAAAGCATCCCGCCACTGTAGGCCTACCACGTCGTTGCAGGTTTCATGGTAAACTGTATAAACACGGGACAGTGGCATTACACTATACCGATTTATCGCGTACCTTTCCGTCTTTGGAGTTGCCGGCCACCTGTCCCGTCGCTATGGTAACCATGTCAGGATGCACGCTCAAGCTAGGAACAAGACACGATGATTCAAGTCAAGACCCAGTGAAAACTGCATTTATCATTGTTTTTTATCAAAACAGGGAACATGAAATGTCGATATGCCTGGTTCACTTTCCAAATGCAAACTAGAGAAAACAGTCCTTTCGCTGATAGATGCGGTGCGCTGAGAAGGTGTCCAAACAAAGGCTCACCCATGTTTACACAGAGGGTGTATCTAAGGAACACCACCTCACACTGTCTATTAGGCCAGCTGCTGCAGAACACACATTATTATCCTATTATATGACTGTGGCTTCCAGTCTGGCCCACAATACACACACACACACACACACACACACACACACACACACACACACACACACACACACACACAATTCTCTCAGCACAGCCTTTGATCTTAATGCCTCTGGGTAATCCGTGATAGGACAGTGTGTCTGTGCGTGCGTGCGTCTCCTCACCACTTGACGTCGTCGTCGTGGCCCATGTAGTGCCTCTGCTGCTGCTCCTCTGTGTTCAGCAGCACCACCACGCTGGCGTTGAAGTACACGATCTCCCCCGTGGGCAGCAGGTACAGGTTGGAGCGGCAGTCCCGGCCGCGGTACCCGTAGCTGGGGGACACGGAGTCAAGGAAGGGAAGGGGGAGAGGGAGGGTGGGGGGCATAACCCGGGGGGTCTTGTTCCGCGGTCGCCCCCCCCCCTTTGGCACAGCTGCTTATCAATCAATGAGCTGTGTGGCTAGTGGTGGTAATTAACTGGGGCTATTAGGGTCAACGCTTCTGGGAGAGGACTGCCTTTAAAAGCTAAACCAGCACTGTGATGAATGTACGTCAAATAAACAAAAAACGGATTCATGCTCTTCTATCGTTATTCATTTATGGCCTTCAATTAATTGGTAGATTTGAATTCATCCGTTTCTTTATGTTTTCATGTTTTTTTTTTAAAAAGGGGGGATGTCTACGATTCGTTCCCCATATTTATTCCTCTGATTATTCATGCATTCATCATTTGAAACCCTTGACTTCAAAGAGGTTCGTACACAATCATCTCTCTCACGCCGTCTCTCTCCCTCTCGCCCTGTTCTCCCTCTCCCCTTTGTATCCTGCCTCATCCTTTTGCTCCGTTTCTCCTTCTCTCTCCTCCCTCTTTCGCCTGCTGTGTCTCCCTCTCCCTTGCTCCCTCGTTCTCTCACGTCTCGTGTGTAAAAGGATACACCCACTGCAGTTTGAGCTTGCGGTCCGGCGCTGCCCCCTTGTGGTCAAGGGTGTAACTGTCCCGCAGAGCGTCTGGGATGTGCATGGTGACCGGACGCCCTCTCAGGAACATCCTGACGTAGCCGTCCTCTGGTCAGCGTGGAACAATTGAGTGAGTGGGACCATACAAAGGAGAAGGGATGAGTCATTGAAAAGACTCGGTTTCCCAACAAGCCACTGCTACAAACATTGGAATTTCAGTAGGGCAGTTTTTTGTTTCGTAGCCGAGAGACCAATGTGACATCGGTGTCCCTTTGAATATATACCTACCGGTAGTATAAATGTTACAATGCATAATGAGAAAACATGCAAATTACCTGCATTGAGGGAGCATTCCTTAGTTTTGCTGAAAAACAAAAACAGGAAAACAACACGTAGGAATGAATAGTGGTCAGTATAAATGACAGGTACATCTTGTTCCAAGATATCCGGGATTTTAATAAGCAATTTATAGTAAAGAAAGCTAAATAACCTGAAATGTTCATTCAGACCACAGTCTTTTAGACAGTGGTGGCAACTTGCTTAGGAATATAGAGGCCAATTGATTTGCGTGAAAGTAGCAATCTACCAAACAGGATCATAACAATATTCACAATAATTACATAACAGACTAAACGGTGTGCACTTTGTAGATTTCATGGAGATTTACGTTTTGAATTTATAATGTGGCCAAGATGAATAACGACACCGAGTGTTAGGGTGTGAAATAGATCGTCTGGCTAACGTTATTCACCACATCAACTGTTTAAGCTCAGGGCAGGGCCAGACACTGGACAGACATCTGACACCACACTGCGTGCACGCTCACAATACACGATGGGTAATGAATTCTGGAAGCGCTTAGATCGATGATCAGACACCGGGAATGTCACACATACAGAGCCGTCTTTTTTGAAACACACGAGCGTGGATTTACAAAGAGAGCGGAAGAGAGCCCACTCATGTGAGACAGTGAGATATCTGAATGGTTACTCATTTACCACATGACTGAAGCCACAGCTTCCGGGACAACAGTGGAGGGGACAAGAACGCCAGATGGAAGGCGAGGCTCATTTATTTATAGAGCACATTTCACATCCAAAGGCAGCCCAAAGTTGCCCCTTACCAACTAACTAACTAACTAACCTAAAGAATTGGCCAATACAATTTAAAAGGTTTACCTTATTAAAAAAGCCTGTACCTTATCATTTGTAAATCATGTCGGCTAGGAGTATTTTGGAAGAGATCACAGTCTAGCAGGTTAAACATCTCAAACTGCTACGGCGTGTTGGCAGCAAGCCATGCTTCAACCTGCACTCAAAAGCTTGCGGCAATCTACGGCGGGAAGCCTCAAACCAACCCCTACCACCTTGTCGCCATGTCAACGCAACTAAACCGACCTGACAGCCCTTCCTGAATCAGCCGACCTGTCACCAACCAATCAGAGCTGCCCACCAGACAGCCCTCAAACCCATCCTGACTCGCCAGCCAGAATCAGACAGGATGCTGACACATCAAAATTCAGAGGACAGGGGCTAAATCACCATGGCGACAGGAATGAAAAGTTGAGACTGGATAACAGCGGTCTGTTCGCACTTTGGGAGGCATGTTTCACAAAGCCCTGTGGCTCTGCAGGTGAAGCAGGAGAAAGGACTACATGTTATGTGGAAT
Source organism: Gadus macrocephalus (assembly GCF_031168955.1). Taxonomy (NCBI): domain Eukaryota; kingdom Metazoa; phylum Chordata; class Actinopteri; order Gadiformes; family Gadidae; genus Gadus; species Gadus macrocephalus. The sequence continues at coordinate 7,584,203 of NC_082397.1, forward strand.
TCCCCTGACTTTACTACTACAACATCCACTATTAAATCATAGTTATCCTTCATACTTTTATGGGGCAGGGAGGTCTAGTGGCTAGGGTTTCGGGACTGCAATCCGAAAAAAGGTCCAGGGTTCGATCCCCATTGTCCTTAATGTCCTGTGTCTGAATTCAGGTACAGGACCAGTTGGATTAAAGTGTATTTATATATGGTATGGGGGGGACCAACAAATCAATGCTAGTTATGTTGTTCCCTTTAGCTGACTGTAAACAGACACAACAACAGACCCAACTAACTAACTAACAACGTAAAGCAAACCAAGGCCTCTGGCTCCTGCTAGACCCAGCATAGCACCCAGGAACCCAAACTACGTGGCTTGATGTGGTCCGAGGGCTCCAGAACCGCCCCGTGGAAACCACATAACACCCTGTTTGTCTCTCAACATGTTGGGATGCGTCTGCTCCACGGTTTAGAGGTGGGCTACGCTCTGGACCAATAACAGGGGAACATCGATGCAGAGCGAGTAATTAGTGCAAAGCATGCTGGGTAACTGGCAGCAGGACAATGGAGAGGGCAAAGCTCTCAGTAGAACTAGCAACCATGGAAACCTGGTCCCTGTTTCGCAGAGTGGAGTGTAGTTTAGTATAGTAGAGTCAAATGCAAAGTTGTATTCAGAATCAGATATTGATTGGCTTTGGATGCAAGGATATCACAGTGGCTTCAGAGGCAAACATTTTAAGGGTAGGGTGAAAATTCCTCCGAAATGATTGCGTAAATAAACCATCTGGGCCGAGTTTAAACCAGTCATAGTCAATTAGGAGTCCCAATGAAAACAACCTGGATACAGACAACTTCAGAGTAGTTGCCGTAGAGTGGAAGGATATGTAGAAAAACTGAAAATAAGTTTGTTTTTCTTGAAGAAAGGAAAGCCTAACCTTTCAATACAGTTAAGATCTCAAGGGATCATATATAATAGATTATATATTCTACTCTGCAGGCCCACAACAAGATGGTTTCACTGATGGCTGCAGAATACTCCCACTTACAGTCCATTAGTCCTAAAGACTACACTGATGCGCGCGCACGCACGCACGCACGCACGCACACACACACACACACACACACACACACACACACACACACACACACACACACACACACACACACACACACACACACACACACACACACACACACACACACACACACACACACACACACACACACACACACACACACACACACACACACGTTTAGATTTGACAAGATGGAGATAATTTCCTTACTCTACATTTACATAGATTGAGGACTTATCTTCTCTATGAAACGATTCAAAGGTCATGCAAAATAATCAGATGTGCATACATTGTGAGCGTGCGTGCTCCGTGCGCTGTGTGTGTACGTGCGTTCGTGCGTGCAAACTCAGTGCTGTTTAATGAAATCTTGGTAACGGAACAGAATGCTCTTATTGGATCAGTCTTATATAATATCCCGTTAATCCTACACATCCATTTCCACCAGTGTGTTGTTGCTTGTGGTTTTATGGTTCCAGCTCTAGTGAGTGAAGTAAGGGCAGGGAGAGGGCTGAAACATAATTAGGTATGTTAGCTCACAGTTCCCAGGACTTTGGTGCAGACCCGATGGATGGAGTGCGAGAGAGAGACAGTGGGAGCGAGAGAAAGATAGACATCCGGAGTGGGGGAGAACCACTGCTTTTTTTTAAAAGCCTTTCCCTCATGCAGGAAAAGCCATCTGTTGTATCTGCACTCTCAGTCCGTCAGTCTGGTGCAGTGTGCTGTAAACCAGGAGGTCTGATCGATGCCGGTCAGAAATGATTGGATCAGAAACTCTGGCTGAACCGCCTTCTGGAGCTGCCCTGGTCCCTGAACCCATTATGACGGCCAAAAGATGGGACGGACGTTCTCCATCGCCCTGCTCTCTCCTTAATGACCTCCAGCCAGTTTGATGAGATTAAATGCCAAACATACTGTGATGTAATCCTCAACCTCCCTGCATCTCAACATAACGAAGGCACTCCATCCGTAAAGAACATTTCAAACTTGCTAGTGAGTTCCTACACTCCCTGAATCATATGATCCCTGCTCAATACTTTGTATTTTACCCACAACAAGATCCCTCTGGGATACACATTCCTTAGCACACAGCATGTTGCCCTTGATAGATAATAACCTCGCCCGCCTGGGGTTTGGGACCCCGGGCTGGACACAGATGGAAAACTGGTCTGCAGCCAAATCGTTTCTTACAGCATAATCAGCGTCGCTGGGTACATTGTTTTGGCCAGACTGAAAAGTCCATGTTGCTGCGCACAAATGTGTGTGTATGTGTGTGTGTTGACGATGTGATATAGATTGGATGTGACTGTTCGGAGAGCAATCAAGAGCCGGTAATTAAATTATAAGCAAATCTGCCATCCGACCTGATGTACAATTTAAGATATGCATGGTCATCTTATTCTCATTCGTTTTTTATTTCATTGATGTTGAAAGTGCATGGTTAACATTAAGGTACTTAAGACTTTAATTATGAATGAATGAATGAATTACTATATTAATAATGTTTCTAAGATTGCAGATTCAACAATAAAACACACATCCAACAATCCTATGACTTTATACTATGCATGTCTATCGACGTGTTTCGTAAGGCTCTTCAAAGCATTCCCTCAGTGATCCAGTCCTTTAGCACGGAGTAACCCAGCACGCTTGTGTTTGCGTCTGTTCTGCATCTTATTGACACATTAGTCTATGTATTATTCAAGTTCCCAAGAAGAAGTACTGCCCCTCCCCTCCCAACACAAGCTTTTCAGCGCATCAAAGGACCTGCGTGTCAACGCTGAGCAACATAAAACCACAACCTCCCTGCAGGCTGCAGCCAGACCCAAACACAAGGCGTCTAGGGTGCTACGAAGACGCTCAGATGATTTGAAGTAGCGGCTTAGAGAGTAACTAGACTTTACTTTAAGGAAGAGGAATAAAAAAGAAATCCACATTTAGGCTATGGCATTTGTGTTATTTACACTACCACACAAAACCTGAACTTCCCCAAAGTTAATTACACAGAAGCCCCTTCAGATTTGCATTCATTCACAATGCATACTGAAAGTGAAGCTTTTGGCTAGTTTGGAAACTGAAATAGAACCAAAATCTGCTTTGATTGAGCTACTCAATTAACTAAAAGCCTGATACACCATCCCCCCAAAATGTAAACATCTTAAAATCTGATGAAACCTTTAAACCTCTAACCCTAAAGAAGAAGTATTAACTCTCAGCAAGACATATCCTACTCTTAAGGTTCAAAATGACCAAGGCCATTGTTGTATTTACCTCTGGGATCTCTTCATGGTTCCGTTAGTTAACTGTCGGCAGCGTCAAAGGGAGTTTCTTCTGCTCTGTGCTAGTCTCACACCCAAACTAACTCACTGACTTCCTTGTTGTCTCGGTAAAGTTTTTGCTGCGCCTGGTGGGGAGCTCTTGTCCAATCAAAAGGCACTTTGCTTTACAGGGTTGGCCCATGGCCTCTCACAAGGCCACACCCCCCTTTCTGCTTAAGCCTCAGTGAAATCTGATGCCTTGTGCAGAAACTAGACAGGAGGCAACATGAGGGGGAACATGGAGAGCAGACAGAAGTGACAAGACGTCAGATAATGTGGTTGTCAATCTAGTGATATTAGCCATCATGTCTGCAGTTTCTGATGGTGCTGAGAGAAGACTAGAGAGGACATCAATGATAAACATGATTATGACAGGGAGCATGAATCTAATGTGTGTATTTTTTAACATTTACCCTTTCTGTAATGGCACGGTTGCGAAGAAGAAAAAGGAGGAAAAGAGGAACAGAAAAGAGGACATGGGAAGAGAAGAGAAGACAGACTATAGACGTGAAAATGAAAGGATCCCTGATCTGGACTCTCTTTATCCGTCGTGAACCACCCAGCTCCACTTTAGAACCATTATCTAAACGACCCAGCATCAAACAGAGGAGCAGGTCTGTGGTTTGACAGCCAGTTATTTAGCAGATCCCTGTGAGTGGGGAATGAGCATGTGTCTCCCTGTCCCATGTGCTGACACTGAGTGAAGCTGACGGCGCACACAATGCTAACCGGACAAGCCTTTCTGACTGATACATAATTCATTCCGACAGCTAACATTTAGCTTAGCATGGGCGTAGCAGAAGCGCTGATGGCAGTAGTAAATAAGACACATGAGGATACGATTATATAGGGATGCTTTCTCTCTCTTGTCACGCACTAATGTTGTACTCCAATCGATTCCACTCTTATTTTCCACTTTTCAAACTCTTCCCATTCCAAAACAACACTCACAGCAGATGCATTATGGTAAAAAAAAAAAAAAACACAAAGCAAAGCAAACATCAGTTCTCACAGCGCAACCTTTGATCCTATTGCCACTGTATCCATTAACAGTGTGTGAACTCAGTGTGAGTGTAAGTCTGCATGCGTGTTGCACGTTTTTTGCGCGTGTGTGTGTGTGCATGCATGCATGTGCGTGTGTGTAATAAGGAGCGCGACAGCTAGAGACAAAGGGTAGAATCCAGTACATTCTGAAGAAGTATAAAATCATACTTTCTGGAGTAAAACAACAACAACCGACCACCATTGATATCTGCCACAAACGTGCAGATCAAATGCAGAGCTTATGAACCCACAGACCATGTGATCAGGGTCTGGACCAATACATTATATTGGGGGATGGGGAGGGAGAAAAACATAACCGCTCTACAGAAGGGTTTGTGTGTATCTGCGTTAATATTGGATGAAGCTGAAGATCATGTGATATGAACAGGGGGGTCACAGCGATACCTGAACTGTTCACTGCTGTGTTAGAAGGAGAGCCAACAGGGAAGAGATGAGAAGGAGAGGAGAGAAGGAGAGGAGAAAAAAAATATAAGAGGAGAAACGAGAAGGAGAGAGGAGAGACGGAGTGGAGAGAAGGAGAAAAGGAGTGGAGAAATGAGGAGAGGGGAGAGAAGGAGAGAAAATAGTAGATAGGGGTGAAGGATAAAAGAGAAGGGGAGAGAAGGAGAGGAGGGGAGGGGAGAGAAGAGGGCTACCTTTTTCCTCCAGAGGAGCTGCTGGAGGAGGTGGTGCGGCTGCGGGCCTCCCCCCCTCCCATCTCCCTCTTCACCAGGGTCAGGCGCTCGGTGGACATGCTCTTCCTGGAGCCCCGGAGGTCCGGAGGAGAACACAGTGGAGAACAGGGGACATTTTGGATGACAAAGTCAACAATTTAAGAGGAAAATATTTCAAAAATAACTGACAACGCACCGAATTGGTACACTCTAGTAAAGCATGATTCCCATTTGGATTCCAGAGCTTTTGTTGACACAGCGATGAGCGGCAAAGCCTTAGCAACCGGGTGTTCCCTCCTCTGAGTCTACTTTTGTCTATCCTAACCCCCGAGGGAAGCAACGATATCAGAGAAGGACCCCGAAGCTTTTAAAGGAGATTCAAAACTGATAACGGAGCAGGGCAGATAGAAAAACAAACAAGCCTTGTAGCACGGCTGGCTTGGAGGGCTGAGTGGGAGTCGATAGTTTGATTATTGTAACAAAGACAGAGGTACAGGTTGCCCAGCGTTGTTTTTCTAGAATATATTAGTTATATGAATTGATTTTATTCACAACATTATCGAAAGTAGGAACAGAGAGGAGCTAGTTGAAATGTTATACGTTGCAATTAAAGAAAGGATGGCTCGTCTTCATGGATGTCGAAATGCTGCCCCCTAGTGGCATTACTGCCACATTTGCTTTGAAGGGGAACTTCATTAGCCTGGCTAATGCCAGACCAAGCTCAATTGTAGATTGCACGTTGGTCTGGGGAGGCTGCTGTAATTATCTTCAGCACAAGAAGCGTGACCAAGGGGCGTAGTTCAAACGACTCTGAACGCAATTGGCTGCTGTCGCTTCCCTGTCGTCATTGTGTTAAACCAGCCAATAGCGCGTCAGGGGGAAAAGCCAGCTTGGTGATTGGCTCCCGTATAAGCGTATTGGAAGCAGAAAGAAATGTAGTGCTCCTCTCCAGACCCTGCTGCAGGGCAAATTCAAAATCGGCCGCAGAACGGGCTGGGGGTACCCAGTCTAGAACTTCATGCTATGCAGTATTTTTATGCACATGACATGACCATCATTAACAGCTACAAAATATTACAACTTATGGACCCAAAACAGATTCAAGATCACCTCTTTAATGGTCCTTAAATTATTTTTTTATTTTTTTAATCTCTTCATTCATTTATTTTGCTTTACATGATACATTTCCCAGAAAGGCAGGGGCTAAGAATGGGACAAGTGGGGGCTGGTGTCTACCTCTGTCTGAATGTCTGTCTCTCTGTAGGTGTGTTTACTCTGGCTGTCTGCCTCTCGGTCTGTCTGCCAGCCTATATGTCAGTCTGTCTGTCTGCATGTGTGCATCTAATGTATGCCTCTGTCTGTCTATCTGTATATCAGTCAATCGTTTATGTCTGCCTGCCAGCCTGCCTGCCTGCCTGCCTGCCTGTCTGTCTCCGAGCTTGTCTGTCTGCCTCTCTGCATACTGTCTGTCTGTTTGCCTGTCTGTCTGTGCCTGGCAGCCTCTCTGCATACAGTCTGTACCTCTTCATGGACTGCAGCACGTCTTTCTTGGGGGAGGAGGGGGAGGAGAGGAGACGCTTCTGCTGGACGTATCCGTTACTCAGAGGCCTGGAGGGAAGGGCCTGCAGCAGCTGTCTCACTGCCAGGGGGGGAGAGACAGGTTAAGAGAGAGGTGTGGTCTCACTGGCAGGGGAGAGAGAGATGGGTTAAGAGAGAGAAGCAGTTTCATTCCCATGGATAGAGACAGACATTTAGGCAGAGGAGCTGTCTCACTGCCAGAGAGAGACAGACAGTGTTTTGGACCACACAAGATATCATATTCCTCCACAGAATTGAGGGAGGATATCTCTTTTCAATCAGCCAATGTGGTTGGGATTTGCCCTTGAACAGAATCTGAGCCCCATTACATATCATGGATGATTCATCGCCTTTACCATGGACACAAACACATCCTGGAGAAAAATCAACGTGCAATGTATACTTAACTCAACATTGTTCTCCGAACCAATCATACATTACCTACAGAAAATAAAAAGTACATCAAAGCAAATAAATAATCCTCTCAGCGCCACCTCGGCCCCCTGCCCCGCCACCTCCTCTTACACACACCTTTGAGGGGGGCGGCCGGGGCCGAGTTGGACAGGGGTCTCCTGTGGCCCCCGGGGGCCTGGGGCCCCCCCGGCGCGGCGGCCCCCGGGCCCTGGTCCTCGCAGCAGCCCAGGCGTCGCAGGGCGTCGGCCAGCGCCGCCTTCAGCAGCTGGATCTCGTCCTCCTGCAGCTGCAGCCGCTGCTCCAGCTGGGACACCCGGTCCTCCATGTCCAGGTTACTGCTGGCAGACACCGTGTCATCTGGGGGACAGGGAGGGACAGGGAGGGAGGGATGATAGAGAGGGTGAGAGGGAGGGAGGGACAGGGAGGGGAGATGATAGAGGGGGTGAGAGGGAGGGAGGGAGGGAGGGACAGGGAGGGAGGGATGATAGAGAGGGAGGGAGGGAGGGAGGGAGGGAGGGAGGGAGGGAGGGAGAGGAGAGAGAGCGGGGGGAGAGAGAGAAGGAGGAGAGGGAGCGAGGAGAGAGAGCGGGGGAGAGGAAAGAGAGGGGGAGAGGGAGGGGGAAGAGAAAGATGATAGAGAGGGTGAGAGGGAGGGACAGGGAGGGAGGGGGAGGAGAGAGAGAAGGAGGAGAGAGAGCGGGAGAGAGGAAAGAGGGGGAGAGAAAGATGATAGAGAGGGTGAGAGGGAGGGAGGGGGAGAGAGAGGGGGAGAGAAGAGAGGGGGAGAGAAGAGAGGGGGAGGAGAAAGCGAGGGGGAGAGAGAAAGATAGAGAAAAGGGTAGGGATGATGGAGAGGGGGAGATGGAGGGGGGAGAGAGAGATGATGGAGAGGATGAGAGGGAGGGAGGGGGAGAGGGAAGGGGGGAGAGAGAGGGGGAGAGGGAGAAAGTGAGAGAAAAGGGTAGGGAGGAGTGAGAGGGGGAGAGGGCAAGAGAAGAGAGAGGGGGAGGGAGGAGAGGGAAAGGGAGGAAAAGGAGATGAAGAAAGAAAAGAAAGAGGGAGGGAAATAGGGGGAGAGAGATAGGAAGGGAGAGAGGTAGGGAGGAGAGAGAGCAATAGAGAAAGATGGGGAGAGAGAGAGAGTGTGGGGGACATGCAGACAGACAGAGAGAGAGGGAGGATATTTTAAATAAATGTCCTACATTTTGTCTATGTGTATTCCAGGGGACGTTGGTGTGAGTTTCAAAGTCAGTGAGTCACAAACACACTATTTGCTTATAGAGGATTAAGGTCAGCAAGCCGCACCTGTAGGTCTAGTGGAACTGGGGGGGGGGGGGGGGGGGGGGGGGGGGGGGGGGTAAACGGAACAGTAGTTATTGTTAGATCAGTATAGTGCGTGTGTGCGTGCGTTCATGCATGTGTGCGAGTGTCAGATAAGGAAGGCTAGTTTCAGACCCTGCAGTTTGTGGGCAAGAGGATGGAGAGAGAGGTAAGAGAGAGTGTGTCTGTGTGTGTGAGAGAGAGAGAGGGGGTGGACTGGACAGAATTCGTAAATATGCACTCCACGGATCAGACAGGGGGACAGGGAGTCCATGTATGCCCCTCTGTGTATTTGCCATGCCACTGCCTGCTGAAATGCTCTTAATAGGGAGGAGTATTAGTCAAAGTATTATGTCAATAAGGTCAGCTTTGACTACCATTTAGTGTGTG
>NC_082397.1:7593100-7650600 GCF_031168955.1 Gadus macrocephalus
GGGTCGTTCTCTCCCTCCCTCTCTCAGTCCCCTCTTCCTCCTCCTCCTCCTCCCTCTCATCCCTTCCTCCATGCCTTCTTACTTAGCCACGCCTCCCTCCTCTCTTGCCTCAATCCCTGTCTAGTAAACTCAGGACGCAGACAGCGGCAGAAAGGGGGGCGGAGTCTGGCCCAGGGCCAGACCAGCAGCCATGCGTTTTAATGCACACACGCGCACACACACACACAGCATCAGCAGCAGGATCTGCACAGCGAGGCACTACAAGGAAGAGATGCTGCAGAGCACGACCCCACACACACACACACACACACACACACACACACACACACACACACACACACACACACACACACACACACACACACACACACACACACACACACACACACACACACACACACACACACACACACCCTTTAGCAAGCATGTAGGTATTCACCATGTGACATGAATTATCCAATCAAACTACGAAAGATATCCGATATCTGCTCCCAGCCGATGGTAATCTAACTGAGATCCAACATGGATGCAAAGCCAGGTCAGGCTAAGCCAGTGCTGTGTGGTTGATGTAGGCTCACTTAGGTAACAACTCGTCCAATCTAGCATTAAGATACAGAGAGACAGGCTGCGTATTAACACAAGGTCCTATCCTAATCTGTATGGAAGAGCCTGAATGAAACAACACAATCTCTAATTTGGCACTGGGGTGAAGAGGAAGTGATTGCCCTGTCAGTCGCTCCAGAAGGAGACCTGTCCATCAAAGTCCTCAGTCCTCACCCATAGAAAGAAGAAAGAAGCCCCTCCTCTCACTCTGTCTATCCTTTCAATGGAACAATCTACAATAAACACTGAAGCTAGTACAGTTCATGTGATTAGAAGCTGTGAGTTCAACCACATCAAGATACAGGATACTACCTGTATATCGCATCTGAATATCCTGCCTCAAAAAACGGCTTCTTCCCCTATGACATTTGGATATTCAAACCACAACACCTCCTTCCCTCTGGATTCAATTCCATGCAATGCTGGCAGTGCACTTTATGATATAAATGTTGTTGTTATACGTTGTCTTACTGTTTGGGCTGAAAAGATTATGCCAGCCAACTGATGCTGTAGAGTATTTTGCGGTCTTTATCAATAACCTCTACACTGCAAGCATCTAGAAGTCGTTACAAAGTGTGAGATGGCACTGCAGCATTGGCTTCAACACCTCAGTATTGCGTTTGTTAAGATGCCACTTTACAACCCCCCCCCCCCCCCCCCCCAAACCTCTCTCTCTACCTCTACCTTGCCTAACAGATGGTTACAACGGTACAGCTGCAACGATAAGAGTCTCAGTCTGTGTGAAGGAAGAGGAGAACATAACAGCCTACATATGCAAGATGGCTTGGGGCTGTACTGTGTGTGTGAGACCTGAATGACTCCATCATTCCTGTTGTATTATTCCATTGTTTCTTGTCTGAAGAAACTTTCGCAGATGGCCATCCCCGCTCTGCAGTGCACCAGCTGCTGAACAGTCAATGTTGGAAAGATAACGTTTTACTTCCTCTTTGAGCCTCTGTGATCCAATGCATGGGAACCATGTTGACCCGAGAGTCCACAAGCGTGGCACTAAATACTTGGTTGTCAGGTTGGTGAATACTTCTTCCTGGGTTCTTACCACGCTTTACATCAACGTCATACTGTTATCCTGAGCGAGTTACGGTGAATGCGAGATGCATGTCGTTAAGGAGCAGGTAGGCATACCATGGTAACCGGTAGACCACGAACATTGGGATTCTATCACAGACGTCAAACGGTCTGAATGACCTTTGAGTCGATGAAATCTTATGAAAGAGCAGAGTGACACCAAATTAAAAAAGGAGGGATGGGGTTAGGGTCAGGACTCAGGAGGGGGTCTGTTACGATCCAAGATGACAGAGGGCTGGCTTGGATCAAACACAAAGACCCCTGGCTAGCTTGCCACCTGCCATTCAATATGGCGCACACACACACACACACACACACACACTCAAAGAGGAAGGTATGAACAAAGCGTATAATATTCAAATACATCCTACTGATAAAAGACCCGCTGGACTGTTGTCGGCAGGGAGAACTTTGCATGTAATTAAAGCAGTCTGCTACTACAGGTAGCTTCTGAAAACACCTTATAACGCTAGGGAACTACAGTGCATTATTATATTAAAACAAATCCATTCAGAAACTGCTGTTTTCATCAATGAGTATGGGCTGTGGAAGTTAATTCATTTTCAAAGATGGAATGGATTCACTTCTAAATTGCCTATAGATCAACTGATTAAATGCGTTATTAAAAACTGAATAAAATAACATTGTATTACAATTTTTCAAATAATATTTTTCTGATATTTTTTACGTAGGTTTTAGCCATGCCTTTCGATTTATTATCGCCAATTGCACTTCACGTTCATGTGTGCAATACAATCTAAGCCGGTCTACGTGGATCCAGTCTGGCTGGCTAAGTGGCCGAAAACAATTCAAATCGATCCGTGCTCAGGTACACAGGTTGGCCCATACACGTCCGGACAGGAATAACTAAACTAAGCCATGCATCTGGCCACTACGGCAGGACATATTAAACGTCTACACATGATGGAATACGACAGTGAGACAATGTGCTTGGTCTTTTTCAGCAGATGGAATAACGTTACCGTTGTTGCAGTACTGTAGCAGCAGGTTAGTGCTGTCATACAGGCTGCCGCACGAAGCCACCCTGTCAGTCATCCCTGCTGCCGCTCTCTCGTCCACCGTCTCCACCTTCCGGTACAGACGCCGTAATTCCTCCTCGCCTGTACGTCTCCCCTGCACACCTTCCCGAGTCCTCCGTTTCCCCGACATCCAGATACATAAAACAACAACACACCTCCTCCGCCACCTTTCATTCCCACTTTCCCCCCGCAAACACTTACACCGACCAACACCTCCCCCTCGTCTACTGGCGAAGATCTACCCGCGCTTTGCACCGCTGTTACTATAGCAACAGCCTCTCCAACGGCACCGGTTGGTCAGTCATTTAATAAGGGTTGTGGAAGACACGACTACAACGACTAGGAATAAAAATATGAATTGTGTTTTTTCTCGATCATAGACGACTTTATCTCTGCGAACTAGAAGCTTAAGTTGGTGGTGTTTAAGCTTAATAATGATAGCGTGTGTAATGTTAGCTGAAGTTCCTCCAGGTACTCGGTTTCAGCGGTTCCTTTGAGGGCCGATTGAATTATTCATAGATGAAAGGCGAAGCCTACCACACCTGTCGCGCCGGACCCTAATTGATATTGCGTGGTCACGTGAGGCAATTTTTGAGCCGTGGACCTCAACGACTTTTTCTACACAGCTACGATTGGGTCTACGTTCAGTTTAATTCAAGACAATAATCAATGCATGAGCCAGACTTGTCTAATCGCCCAGAAAACAACAACAACCACAACATCAGAAAACAGTGTAAACAGACGTGGTTGGAGTTTGTCATTGTACTACCAGCAGGCACCCAAGAGAGGGAGACAGAGAGCTACAACGTCTGATGTGTATGCCATAAAAGCATAACCAAAATATTTACTTAAAATAAAGACGTAATTTCATGTCTGATTGACGCCACCAAAAAAAAAAGAAAAAAAAATGTGCTTGATTAAACCCCTACAATCTACAATCTCATGACACTGCGTTAGCTACGTCGCTTTGAGTAGGTCACGTGACCAGCATGGTCACCCTCGTCAGTCGTTTCAAAGTTTTCTTTTTAGTTAGCAAAAAAACTAGCAAAGTGACGTGGGCTAAACATTGTATGATACTTCTTCTCAACTGGACGGCATTGTGCAGTCGTTCTGTTTTCAGGATTACCATCGTATTCCCCGGGGTTTCCTCTGGGGCTAAAGCAGTGAATTATAGAACGCGGAAGAAAGGGTTAGAAGATCGACAAAACACATTCTAAAGGTAAACAGATGGCGAAGATTCTCCCGAATACCTTGATACATTTCAGTCAACTTTTCCTCTGTATGTTTAATTGTTTCTTACTGAGTGGCAACCTGAACTTAATATGAAACTTAAGTTCTGGCTACACAGAATACGTCGGGTTCAGCAGGTGTTTAGTCAGATAATCATCATGCGACTTTGCTACTATTTATGCTTCATCACTTTAAAGGCTTCAGTATGCGACGGCAGCGTCCTCGGGGGTCGCAGTTGGGTCTTCTGCTGCTGGCCTCCCAGTTGTTCCAGGTGGGGCTTGACAACGTCCCCCCCGTTACTCTGGGTGTGCTTGGCCTCAACGTTTACCTCTATTTGTTCCCCGCTGCTCCACTAATGCAGGTAACACACACACACACACACACACACACACACACACACACACACACACACACACACACACACACACCTTTTCACGTGTGTTTATAGGAAAAGCTCAGAAAGAGACATAGTTACTTTAGAGAGGGCACATTTCAATTGTGACGATCCTATGTTATTTCCCCTCTGTTACCCAGGCATGTGTGAGTGTACAGAATGCCTATTGGCACGGCGACTGGCGGCGCCTCTTCCTGTCCCCGTTCCACCACGTAGATGATTGGCACCTCTACTTCAACCTCACGTCCTTCCTGTGGAAGGGCATCAACCTGGAGCGACGTATGGGCGGAGCCTGGTTCCTCTACGTGCTGTCCGTCTTCTCTCTGCTCACGGGACTGGTCTACCTGGGGCTGGAGGCGGGGCTTACACTTCTCACAGATGACCATTCTTACAGTGTACAGTGTGCTGTGGGCTTCTCAGGTATTATACACGTACGCAAGAACACACCTGTTCCTGTACTGTACTCAAAGGTCTGTTGCTCAACTACATGTTAACTACATGTACACACAATCTTCAATGTCCTGTGCATAAAAAAAAGACCCTAAAAAATATATAGTATAAAGGGTTACTGTGCCATACCGTATGAACACAGTTGATACGTTCCATTATCCCCGTCAGTCTAACTAAGTTCCCTTTCTTGTTATGTTCTAACCAGGGATGTGTTGTAACATTTATTTCTTCATGTTGACTCGAACATTTGTGTGTTGATGTTTAATGTTGGCAACATCTATTTCAGTAGTTTTAATCCACCCATCCGTGTGTTTTTCTTCAGTCAGTGTAACGTACATTACATCACCCTGTTGTGTGTGCAGGCGTTCTGTTTGCCCTGAAGATCCTCAGTAACCACTACCACCCAGGGGGCGTGACCCATGTGCTGGGCCTCCGTGTGGACAACCGCTACGCCAGCTGGGTGGAGCTAGTGCTGATTCACCTCACCAATCCTGGGTGAGTCGGCCGTTTGCTCACACAGTCTCATAGTTCAATAATGCAAGTCTCGTAAAAAGAGCATTGGTTGTTGATTGGCTGATTGATGTGTCTGTCTGTACAGGACATCGCTGATTGGTCATCTGGCTGGTATCCTAGTGGGTCTACTCTACACTGCCGGTCCTCTCAAGTCCATCATGAAGACAAGTGCAGGTGTGTGTGAGAGAGAGAGAGAGAGAGTGTGATTTTGTGTTTGTGTTTGTTGACAATTACAATTTTTGTGATCTCATGTTTTGGTGTTTTTATTTTTACTAGCGTGGGTGACTGGGCCAAGCAGATTCTCCCAACCAAACAACTCCTATTCAGGTAGAGTATTTCATAACAGCACCCACAACTGTATGTGCCCTGCCAAAGGGGAAATGGCAGCTATAGCACTACACACTTTTCAGCTGCCGTGTGTGTGTGTGTGTGTGTGTGTGTGTGTGTGTGTGTGTGTGTGTGTGTGTGTGTGTGTGTGTAGGCTACAGTGGCACTAGGTCAGGTGGTCCGGCGGGGGGAGAGTATGCAGGGCGCAGGTGGGACCAGGCCGGTGGGATGACGGAGCAGGAGCAGCTCGACCAAGCACTGAGGAACAGCCTGAACGACGCAGGTATCAGCTGACCATGTTAATGGGGATGAGACTCGCTTACTAACTAATGCCGCGTTTCCACTGCAGGGTACGGTTCGGTTCGCCTCAGTCCGGTAGGGAGGGGGCGGTATAGCCCAGCTCAGTTCCGAGGTCGTGTTTCCACCACCGACAGTACCCTTTATGGCAGGCCGGCTGTCGATCGCCGCGGCAGCTATGTAAACATCGTGACATCATAGCATCGTGACCCAAGAATGCAGAGGAACGTCTCCACCTCCTTGTTCGTCCAAGCAAGCGTTTTACGCGACATGTCCATTGTAAAGAACAATACATCGAGGCTACTGTTTGTTTGTTTTTATCCCCACGTCGCCTGGAAGTGACTATTCTGTTGACCAATCAACGGAGGGGGTGTGTAGCTCGAATTTTCCGGCACCCTTTCAGGCGTCTCGGTACCCCAACGGAGGAGTACTGAAGATGAGGGCAAAATGAGGATGGCTCAGTTCGGGTCACGCCCACTTTTGGCGGTGGAAACGCAATCCGTACCGCACCTTTGCTAACCGTACTGCGAACCAAACTACTCTTCGTCCCCTATAGGACATAAGGCTTCAGACTCGTGTACTACTACTTGTTATTAATAATAAAAAAAAGTAATTAACATAGGAATCATGGTGTTTTACGAGGTTATGATTAGTTATGACTTACTCAAATCCAAATAAATGAATAAATTAAAGCATGATAGTTTTAGTTTTGACAATACTATTCCAGACTACCGGTATCGTCACGATCTCATTTGAAGGTATGATAGTGAACCTGCGCTCTCACTTCGTATAAGGAATGTCTAAAGCGTGATGAAAACATGTAACAACGACTTATTCTGCACAAAATGGCGACAGGCTTCACACAGTGCAGGTAGTACTGCAAACGTGTGTGTATACTGAAACAGCATATGGACTTTTAAAAATCATAGATAATGATTCCATCAAATCTTAACGTAAACCCATTTCTATTTTGTCCTCCTCAACAGGACCCAGGCCGGGCGACGCAGCTCCTCCTCCATATGGCTTCAATCTCTCCGATGAGGAGGTCAGGAGGAGGAGGCTGATGAGGTTTGACCGCTGACTGGCTTCCCGAGACCCCATACAGTGTCCGCAGAGTCTCTACCTGTAAAGCATATTACATTAAGCTTGAACCGTAACAGGTTGCCTGTGTGAGCCCGGCCTTCATCCGGGTCGCGCTAAGCTATTCTGAGAGGGTGGCTCTAACAGATGCAGTGACTAACGGCGACCGCGCTCTGAGTGGAGTGGAGGCTGCTAACTGAGGGAAGTGATTTGAAATGAGTCGTTTGAAGAACAAGGAAGAATTTCCCTCTAGACACACCAGAATAAGTTTACAATCCGTGATTGAAACAACTGAGGCCCCCACAAACCTTGCTTTTATAATTCTGTGGGAATTTCTGTCACAGAACTTGTTTGATTTTAACCCCTTTTGTTGCCCAGGTTTTATTTACATTCTTAGGAACCCTGGTCAATGTTAGAGGGGATTTCTCTGCTGTGTTTCGAAACCAAGAGTTCAGTGATCCTCATAAGCAGTCATGATGGACAGATTATACTGTTTAATGATAGTGACACAAATATAAAGCAGGTACACTTGCTTTCAATACTTAGCTGATGGACTTTTGGATTCTATCAAGTTCTGCGGATGCCAAATACAGATTTTTGTGTACTGGTGTACTGTCATGTATTTTTATATCAGCAAAATGACACAAATATATTGCCTATATGTTGTAGTTTCATTATTTTTCTTATTAGAAGCTTAAGTTGGTGGTGTTTTATGATACTTAGTGATATATTTTATGTATCAATTAAATTATATCTAAAGTTCCAGGTACTCGGTTACAGCGGTTCCTTTTAGGGCAGATTCAATTATCCATGGGTGAAAGGTGAAGCCTACCACACCTGGCGAGCAGGTCGCTAATTGATAAATTTGCGATCAATTACTTTTTCTTCAAGGCAGCAATAGGGGCTACATTAAATTAAATTCAAGACAATATCCATGCATGAGCTAGACTTGTCCAATCGTCAAGAAAACATTGACAACCTTGTCAGAAAACAGTGGAGACGTGGTTTGAGGTTGTCAGTCTACCAACAGCAGGCACCCAATAGAGGGAGACAGAGCTACAACGTCTGATGTAATATGCCATAAAAGCATCCCAAAAAGATTTAGATTTATGCTGAAACGGCTTAGTCATGTGGACATTTCAGCTACCTTTTGCCAACATAATGTGATATATTTTGTTGCACAACATTTCATAGATAATTATTCTGTCAAATATTAATCTGAAAACATTCATATTGTGTCCTTCTCAGGAGGACCCAGGCCGGGAGAATATAATATGTAGAGAATATATCAAAATAATTCATTGATTCTGATCAGCTGTCATAATGGACTGACTGTGCATACTTTGTTATAAGGATAGTGTTACCAATGGTGGTACACTTTCTTTCAATAAGTGGTTGATGGACTTTTGGACTACAGAGGTGTAAACGGTCACCTTTCAGCCAAATTCACCATTGTTAACTCAAATAGAGTTCCCACTTGATTTGTGTCGATCTGCAAAGAAATGTTGTTGCGGGGTGGAGTCTCATCCAAGTTATCAACGAGTACTAGCCAATGAGAAGCCGAGCAGGGCGGGTCATGACTCTCCCTCTGTCTGCTATACTCTGTTATATACTGTAAGTATATATATAAGTGTCCGAGAGGCTAAACTTTCTCTCAATGCCAAAGTCAACCGCTGCCTAGACAGAGCTCCACAAATCCACACACACACCGCCCAGACAGAGCTCCACACACACCGCCCAGACAGACACAATTATAATTTTAGATGGTTATTGTGGTTATTGTGCATTTCTTATTTTTTATTCATTTGTCATGTCACAAATAAAATACATTAATAAATTCTAATAGATGTGCCTGAGTAT
The DNA here is from genome assembly GCF_031168955.1 of Gadus macrocephalus. Classification (NCBI taxonomy): domain Eukaryota; kingdom Metazoa; phylum Chordata; class Actinopteri; order Gadiformes; family Gadidae; genus Gadus; species Gadus macrocephalus. The sequence goes on from NC_082397.1 coordinate 7,601,981, forward strand.
TTCTTATTTTTAGCACTGCTTCGTATACATTAGGTCGGAACATCACTGACAGGCTTTTATAAGTCACTTACGACAGTTTGTTTATAAGGAAAGGGCCTTGGCGCCTTTTCCTTCCTTTGTCACCTTTTTTAGCCATCACCAGTTGCAACCCTTATCTATCAAGATATATTTTACTTTTATTTTGGTTCCAAGTGCACTGTAATGTATTTTAATGTCGACAAAAAACTAAAATATATATTGGTTTCTTTTTTTTTTTAATCAGTTCATCCCAATCAATGTATGAGGTAGTTTCAAGGAAATAAGAAAATACATTAGTTTGTTGTTTAGCTGGAATAATTTATCTGGGAAAAACCGTCAAAGGTTAAAAGTGCTTTCACAGCATTAACACTTCATTTAAAAACAAAATAAATACAATTCTACCTAAAACTTAAAAAAAAAAGTAATGTGTTGGGATATCCTCATAGAAGATGGAAAAAGTGATCCAACAAATGCATCATTGGACATTCATATTCTAAAACATATTCTAAAAAGTCTGAAATTGGATTTAAGAACATTTTCTTTGGCCAAGCAGACCCAGATTTAAAACCCTAAATTAAAAGACAAAAACCTCAGAACTAGCAAAGTGACAAGGCTCCGTTTGGATTTCTTGATTTTATCCATTTGGAAGACCAGTTCTCCAAAGCCCTTCAGCCCAGCAACGTCTCCATGGCACTCCGCTCCACTGTCTGCTGGGGTCCGTCTCACATTTTAGTGCTGCACAAAACATGAGAAAAGCTCCCATATCCACGGTCTGGGATACGAGTCCTGGTGTCCATTTTGGATCTGGTGTCCTGGTCACCCTCCCCCTGTCCTTCCTCTGTGGGGATGACAATAGTAGCAACAACATCCTGTTTGTCAATGACGTCCTCGTTCAAGTTAATGGCGTGGTTGTCATAGCAGCCATCGTCCTCGGTGATGGGGGAGGGAGGGGAGGGGGTGCTGGTGGGAAGGGGCACGGCGTTGAAGGTGATGAAGCCGAACAGAATGACCACCAGCGCGATGAGGTAGAGAGGCGAGAACTGAGAGAAGAAACGGGGAACGTTGAAATTAGTTGAAAGATGGACATGTTTTACAGCAGGTTATGTAAAGCAAAGTCTGAACTAAACATTCTCCTGGAAGGGACGGTTGTTTTAAGAAAAATCTCAAAACAATCCAAGCTACATTTTGCCTTTGCAAGACAGGATCATAAGTAAAGTAGAAGTTAGTTATGATTAGTTGTTGGATGGAATAATTCCCAATAATGCCATTCCTATGAGCATATATTTGATATTTGAAACACTACATTTTGACTCTGAGCTGTAATCATTAAAAGATAGTTAGCATTGCTATGATTGGTATAGTTATGATTAGCATAGTTATGATTAGTTGTTAAGATTAAATAATGCTATCCCTATGAAGTCATTTTTGCAGTGACCCCATGTTTGCATCTTTAAACCTCGACTTGTGTCATATTTAACAAGGCTACACTTTGACTCTGAGCTGTAGTCATTAACAGATCTGTTAATGACTACAGTTTACGTGACCCTGTCAATCAGCTACTTAACCAGGTCACCCTGACAAAAAGAAATTATTTGGCAATAAGAGGTGTACTATTAAGTGTTGGAGCATACTTGTGTGTGTGTGTGTGGGTGTGTTTGTGTGTGTTTTCATTCATGTGTCCCATGTGTGTGTCTGCATGCATGCACGTACGTGTGCATTCATTGGCATGCATGTGTGCATATACAGTATGTGTGTCAGTGTGTGTGTGTGTGTGTGTGTGTGTGTGTGTGTGTGTGTGTGTGTGTGTGTGTGTGTGTGTGTGTGTGTGCACCTCCACTCACACTGTAGTGGAAGAGGAAGAGGCCACAGAAGAGGCTGAAGAGGTCGGCGGTGAGCAGGGAGAGATTGACGGAGGTGGCGCTGGTCAGCTTCACCACCACGGGCATGCAGCTGTACAGCGCGTACATACACGTGCCGTAGGCTCCAAACAGCAGGCCTGGAGCACAGAGATACAGAGAGAGGAACAAGGAGAAAGCCAGGGGATGAGACGATACTAAAATGCTTATTTGTGATATTTCGTCATTGAGCTGATGCTATGGAGAAAAAAGGGTCTTTGTTTCCGATACAAGTCTTAAGAAGAAGGTATGGGTGTTAGGGCCTCCAGCTCAAAGATGCCTACAGGTAGACCTTGAACATTGGAGTTTGAATCCACAACCTTTAATCCTGGCGTCAAACATGCTATCCACTAGGCTAACCTGCTGGTATTAAAAAGCATTATATAGGAAAGTATCGCAATTTAGTTTATGTCCTATGCAACCATTGAGAACCCTTATGGAGAAAAGAAAACGAATCAAACAAAGTAAAATAAATTCATAGTACTTACAATAATAACAAAGTGTATTATTGTTCTTGTTTGAATTATAATGGATGTATTCCTTCTTTCCAGTTCTACTGGTTCTTACCTATTTGCCAGCTCCACTGGATCTTTGGCAATTCATGTCGTTCCAGAATGACCCTGAAGAACACAAAAAGAGCCGAAGAGATTGTCAGCACGAAACCTGTATTGAACAGATTTCTATAAAGAATAGTTATAATACGAGGTAATCAATGGTTATTCAAATTTAATCAATATCAATAACTTTAGATGCAAAACTCTGTAAGAAAACAGTGCTACTTACTAAACAGGGTAAAGATAGGAAGCATAACATAAATAAAACATTGATTCCGAGAAAAAAATGTATTTCAACGTGATTATTCAAATTCTGCTATTCAGAATCCAGTTAGGTTTATTTTTCTTCCCGTCTCACACACACACGCACACGCACACGCACACGCACACGCACACACACACACACACACACACACACACACACACACACACACACACACACACACACACACACACACACACACACACACAACCTACATCTGTATGGTACTGAAGATGGTCCCGAAGAGGCCCAGCATTCCCAGGAACTCCACCCGGCTGAGGTTCTTCACCGTGTACTCCTGGCACACGTTGGAGACGGCGTACAGTGTGGCGCTCACCAGCACCAGGCCGTCGCCCAGCAGGATGTTACTGGCTGGGAGGAGGGACAAAGGCACACAGGGGACATCAGCACTGGGTTCTCTTTGAGTCGTTGTTGATGAGCCAATGACTGAAGGGAAAAACACTGATTCATGAAACGGTAACGAAGGGGTTGTGAGTATCGCGTTCATGTCAAAGTGCCGCATAATCAAACTCCAATGGTCAAGAGTTTTCAAAGAGGCAAACTTGTTGAAATAGTGGAAAAAAGGCAATAATGTTCCACTATTTTATCAAAGAGGAAAATATTACATACTTGGATATGAATGAACACAAGCCAAGTTATTAGAGCTTAGCATTAACGTGGCCAGGGTTAGGGGTTCGATTCCCATTGGGATCCCAGTGTACCCCATGTATGTAGCAACAGTACTGTTTCACACTTTGGATATAACCATTGGCAAATGACATATATATTCTATATGCGCCATGATAATGAACCATGAGATAGTTGATAGTGGTCCCTCTCCTGGGGACCTTCTTACTGGATCCCTGGTCCCGTCCGGCCAGCAGGTCAGCCCCCACCATGGCGCCCACCCCCAGCAGGCAGACGACCACAGCCACGTAGTGGACCGGCCGGTACCGGGTCTTCAGGACCCACCAGGATAGCACCATCAGGACGGGGATGATGAAGCAGTCCAGGAGCTTTGGAACCACACACACACACACACGCACGCACACGCACACGCACACGCACACGCACACGCACACGCACACGCACACGCACACACACACACACACACACACACACACACACTATGAATATGGACATTTACTAGTTACCAGTCACAATATATCACTATACAATATAGCACTGTTTTTTCTGAAATAGTATCGAGCCGGTTTCATGGTTCAGAAGCTCAATGACCTGTTTTCCAGCTGAGTGTTTACCTGGATGCTGGTGAGCGTGGTGTACTGGTAGGCCTTCACCACAGTGTAGTTGGCCTCCACATCCACCAGGCCCATCAGGAGGTACTTCCAGCCCCGGCGCTTCAGGATACGCAGCATGTTACCCTCCCCTGTGTTTCAAAGGGGTCACACCATCAGGTTCAGCATCCGTGTGGATCTCCTTGTTTGCTCGGTGGATTTCTACATCGTATAATGCATTGTAGACGGTTCCACTGAATTCTTCTTTACAGTGTGTGTGGATGAACACCTGCTCTATACTTAGGGACCATGTGTCGCTCTGGCGTGGGAGGCCTACCTGTCCTGAAGAAGAGCATGGGGGTGTAGGTGATACACAGCAGGGCGTAGTTCAGCAGGCTCTGCAGCATGGGTGTGTTGACGTGGTAGTCTGATGCCAGGTACTGAGACGAGATGGCCGTCCCACAGATGAGCAGAGCCAGGCCTTGGCCCATGGCTAGCGTCTTGGCTAGCTGCCTGATGAGCATTCAATCAAATAGCAAATCAAACTTTTGATTTACTTTTGCGCTTCAAGATTGTGTTTCCCCTAACAACGGTTACAGTCTGAAAGCCTAAAAGGGAAAACTTCCAAGATGGGTGCGGGATGACATCGGACCTCTGCCAAAGCAGCACAATGAATTCTTTGTCTGATTTAATTATGAACGTTGAATGTTTCCATCCATCCAACATTTAATTAAACAAATTCAATTAAACAACATTTATTTCAGAGAGCAGGAATGTGATTTACTGAAATGGCTGTCATTATGATACAAACATTATAACTCTGAAATGATCTTCAAGATTTCCCTTACATATATTTAATGAATGTATATTGATGTATATTCAAACTTTAAAACACTTGAAGTTGTTGATCCAGACATGTAGGCTATATTTATAAAATATAAAAATAAATTTAATAATATGAATCATGTTTCATCAATAAAGTGTAGTATCGACAGAAAGCATCTCTCATTAAATTTTTTTTTTATCTTCTGAAACGCTTTTTGCAGTATTTAAACTACTGTCAACCGATAGGCTGCTGTTAAACCATTAAGATGTGTGGTATCTAATCATTTCGTATTATAATCTCTGGGGAACGCCTTCATAGCAACAATTAATACAGTGAATACAGGCTCCAAATTCTGAGTTCAATGATTTAATGAAATTATTGAAAAAAGTATTTCAGCTAAGGAAGAATGTATGAATTTGGACTGTAACCGGCCGCAGCAGTTATTATATTAAATGCAGTGATTTGTATAATTTGATAGGGACGATGCAGTTGTACATACTTACAAAAGGGGAATGAAACTTATGTACAGCATACTTTATCACTTTTTAAAATGCTTTTTTAACTCTTTTATATATATTTTCTATTCTTTTATTTTATTGTATAACAATGTTTCAATGTGAAGCACTTTGAGTCTGCCTCGTGTATGAAAAGTGCTGCATAAATAAAGTTGCCTTGCCTTGCCTAACTATGGCTAATGTTGAACTCGATATTTGGGCTTTTAAATACACACATACAATACACATACAGCTTCTGTCTGTCTGTCTGTCTGTCTGTCTGTCTGTCTGTCTGTCTGTCTGTCTGTCTCTGTCTCTCTGTGTGTGTGTGTGTGTGTGTGTGTGTGTGTGTGTGTGTGTGTGTGTGTGTGTGTGTGTGTGTGTGTGTGTGTGTGTGTGTGTGTGTGTGTGTGTGTGTGTGTGTGTGTGTGTGTGTGTGTGTGTGTGTGTGTGTGTGTGTGTGTGTCTGCCATCAAATAAAAACGTATCTTTCACTAAGAACTTACCAGTTGAAAAGTATCTTCATGTCGAATTTCCCCATAGTCGTGGTCATTCCCGTTCCTCGTCTTCGTTGCTTGTGTCTCTGGATACTTCTTCGGACTGTTTATCACCCATACTGGTAAGCCAACCACATGATGAGCGAGTAGCCTACAAATGTCTTACCGCTCTGTTACTGCGTTACGAGGGCTAAATGATTAACACTGAATTTGAGGGCGAAGATCGCTCCCTGATTTGCAATAAAAACTAATAATGAGTATTTAAGTGGATAGGCGTGGTGAGGTGACAGTTGATAAGATTAAGTAATGAGACAAAAAAAAAGTAGGTAATTGGGCTGTTTCGGATTCAACTACCTAAATAGCCTAGGCTAACGATTGGTAATCATGATTAACATTAAGATAAAGGTGACAACGAAGAAAGCGAGCACATTTCCGATCTGGACCGATTGCCTTGAACCGATTTTATATTTGGAATATTTTCATTTTTTGCAGATTTAAATAATTCCATTGTATACATATAGGCCTATAGTATTAATCCAGTATGAATCGCGTTGAAACGGCGACTGTATTTTATTGCATTATAGGTCACACATAGCATCACAACATAATACTGAATTCCTTATGCAACTTTTAGACTTACCAGAACAGTTTTTATGTATCGTACTTGAAATAAAACCTGCAACGGTGGTCAATTCATGAAATATGTGCTAATCTAAAAAGTTGTTATTAGTTCTGTCAATCTGATGGGGTGGGTACCGTGGCGTTCTCTCAAGACAGTTCACAGCTGTAGGGCCGTTCTCGCGAGATCACGCGAGGCGATAAGTTGAAGAAACATGGCGACGTCTAATTTGTTAAAGGTATGAGCTCTTCTATATATCACATTTCTTATTTTGACGCATCGTTCAAATCTAATTTGGGGCACAGATATCGGCGGCAGGCCCGCCAAAAGGATCCACTTTACATTGCCTATGCTTTTCATTGTTCATAAGATGTGAGGTGGAATCAAATGTAACTAGCTTTAAGGTGTTCAAGCTAATGCTAGATGGAGTGCCTGGGCCGTGTACTGGCTAGCTAACGGAACACCGGCTCGTCAAAACCACTCTGTGGTATAGTGTATTTTTAACTCATGAACGATCCCCGTTACCCCATGACCAAGATCTAAGACAAGCAGAAAAATCTGTTTTTTTTTTCCTAATTGAGGTGTTCAAATGTATAGGGATATCCCCAGTGCAATATTTGATCAGGTAGTTTGTATGTTAGCCGCGGTCCTAGCCATGACAGCTGGCCCGCCCCCTCCTTGACAGTTCTAGCAGAGGCTTCCAGTTGCTTTATTATGGGTACTCTCGCACAAATCACATAGTTACGGCTTATCAGTTACCCGTGAAAAGAATACCCATGATTTTGATGTAATTTGAACACGCAGCAGTCTGATTGTGTATTATCGTTCGCTCTCTCTTTCTCAATCTCTCTATCTGCTATTGTGAAATGAAAAATGGTTATTATCCTCTCTTTACTAGTTCTCTACCTTTTCATCCCACCACTTCTGTCTCCTGGTCCATCTCCCTTCTATCGGTCACCCCTATGTCTTTACCGGCTATCATGCTACCAATCCTTTTGTCCTATCTCATAACTTGGCTCACTGTTGCTTATTCACCGTTTTGTCGGTCTCCCTTACCTATGTGTGTGTGTGTGTGTTTTGTATTTCTATATCTCTCTTTCTGTCTCTGTCTGTCTCTGTCCTCCAACCCCTGTGTGTTTCTAGAACAAGGGGTCCCTACAGTTTGAGGACAAGTGGGACTTGATGCGGCCCATCGTTCTCAAGCTGCTCAGACAAGAGCCAGTCACAAAGCAGCAGTGGTTTGACTTGTTCTCGTAAGAGATTCTCCTGTCTACCTTGTCCACCCCCTTTTCTTGCTCTTGCTCTCTCTCTCTCTCTCTCTCTCTCTCTCTCTCTCTCTCTCTCTCTCTCTCTCTCTCTCTCCTACTCTTTCTATTTTTCTCTCTCTCTCTTGACCATAACGCCTTGCAGTTTAGGCATGGTTTTGTCAGAATCATGTAAACCAACATGAAAAAAAGTAAATGTAGGTAAATAAGACAGAAAACATTTATTCTCTATTTTTTTCAAGTTTTATTTCGAAACACAGATTTTGTGCTTTGATTCTGTTAAATAGTTTTGTTCTTCGGGCTGGCCTCTGGAAGGTCATGGATGATTCAAACAGTCCAGTAGCTCAGGTACACATTAAAATCATCAGGTATCACTGACACGTGCAAAGAAAAATCAGGGCTCAGACACTCATACGTCTTACCTAACAGCAGATGGCTTTCACTCAGAACCAGCTCTTAACAGTAGTTGTAGGAAACAGGAAGATAAATGAGTGATCTTGTGCCAATATGTAAACTCTACTGACGCCCATAGAGAATTATTCCCAGATGGTTTTGAATGTTTTTACGGTGGAGGAGGGTGATAATAGCCAACTATTAATACACTGTCTGTTTTACGATGATGCTAAAACGCAATAGAAGCACACTTACGTCTGTGTCAAATCCCAATTGTATTAAGCCTGATTGGTGTGTCTGTGCAGTGTGAGATTTGTACCATTGACTGTGTTGATGTGTCTTCCATGCAGAGATGTCCATGCAGTGTGTCTATGGGACGACAAAGGACCTGCCAAGATTCACCAGGCCCTTAAAGAAGACATCCTAGACTTCATCAAACAAGCCCAGGCTGTAAGGCTTAATGCAATGTGCTATGTACTTAATAAATTGAAAATTGAAAATGTGATAGTGTGATCACGTTTGATCAATGTTCGATAATGTTACGTTGTTGTAATACCCTTCTTCTCCACCATAATGTCATGCAGATATTACAGGTCATACGTTCAAAACTGGAAACCAATTAAACTAGCACCTAATCAGATTTAATTGGTGTGTAATATGTTTGTTACCACGGCAGCGGGTGCTGAGTCACCAGGACGACACGGCGCTGCTGAAGGCCTACATCGCCGAGTGGAGGAAGTTCTTCACACAGTGCGACATCCTGCCCAAGCCCTTCTGCCAGCTGGAGATCACCCTGATGGGCAAGCAGGGCAGCAACAAGAAGACCAACGTGGAGGACAGCATCGTACGCAAGGTGAGAGAGAGAGAGAGGGGGAGAGAGAGAGGGGGAGAGAGAGAGAGAGAGAGAGAGAGAGAGAGAGGGGGAGACACTTAAGGAAAGGGTTCAAGAGACAGCAGAGAACAAGGAGAGCAGAAACAAGATCAAGGAGGAGTATAACATCGTAGGCAAGGTGGGAGAGATGAAGAAAAGGTGGAGAGTGAGGGACAGACACATGAGGGTGGAGCAAAAAAGGACAGCAAGAGCGATAAGAGAACAAGAAGCAAGAACGACCAGAAGACCAACGTGAAGGACAGCGTCGTAAACAAAGTTTGAGGGTGTCACTCAAGAGAGAGACTTAAAAAACGCTCTTAATAAAGAGAGAGGGAGAGTGTTACTTGCTTAAAAACAGTGTCACTCAAAAGAAGGACAGAGATTGAGAAGGAGGTGTCGGGATACAGTCAGTAAAAAGATTGATTGTCAGAACTCAAGAAACAGAAGAAGACGCTACAGAATCCATTCCCATTTTGTTCTTCCTACTGTTTTATAAAACCAAGGAGCTCATTATCTCTGTCCCTCTCATTATCTCTGTTTCTTTCTCTTTCCCCCCCCAGCTGATGCTGGACACGTGGAACGAGTCCATCTTCTCCAACATCAAGAGCCGCCTGCAGGACAGCGCCATGAAGCTAGTCCACGCTGAGCGCCTGGGCGAGGCCTTCGACTCCCAGCTGGTCATCGGAGTACGAGAGTCCTATGGTTAGAGGACATATACAGAGTAGCATATTTATATATATATATATATATATATATATATATATATATATGAATGAATGAATGTATACCTGCACCTTTCCACATAAACAGACGATTGCATTCTTTGTTCAAGTCCTTAGTAGTTGCATTGCCCCAACTTGATGAAATGTGTTGAACCGTATGTGATGAATCTCTTCCTATTTCTCTATCTTTTTCTCTCTTTCTCTTCCTCTCCTCTCCCCCCCAGTCAACCTGTGCTCCAACCCAGAGGACAAGCTGCAGATTTACAGGGATAACTTTGAGAAGGCCTACCTGGACTCTACAGAGAGATTCTACAGAACCCAAGCCCCGTCCTACCTGCAGCAGAACGGCGTCCAGAACTACATGAAATATGTACGTGATAAGTTACAAGCCATCATCATTTTACCCTACCCTAGAAACCGAATGCAATATTACATGGGTTGCATGCAATAACAAACTAGCATTCACATTTAATCTAGTAGAGCTGTTATTTTTTGTGTCACTTCAATTGTTAAGAGGTGTGTGTGTGTGTGTGTGTGTGTGTGTGTGTGTGTGTGTGTGTGTGTGTGTGTGTGTGTGTGTGTGTGTGTGTGTGTGTGTGTGTGTGTGTGTGTGTGTGTGTGTGTGTGTGTGTGTGTGCGCGCGCGGTGTCCTCCCTGCAGGCAGATACCAAACTGAGAGAGGAAGAGAAGCGAGCGCTGCGCTACCTGGAGACGCGGCGTGAATGTAACTCTGTACAAGCAGTGAGTGGCCGCAGGTCGTCTGAACAGTCACCGGCAAAGGGTGTAGTGCGCCGAATTCACCAGTTTGAGCCAATGAGAGCGATCGCTCAGAGAACTGTTACGCCGGCAATCAGTCAAGAGACATTGGCCGCACGACAATATAGAAGTTAGGTTAGGAGCAGAGTTCTCGAGGAACATAATTGTTGTTTATTTCATTGTGGTTTGATTGAAGATGGAATTGCTGTTAGTCAAATCTGCATTTTTATGAATTTGCGTAACTGCGGTGGTGTGGATCTCCTTTTGTTTGTTTGTGTCGTTCTAGCTTATGGAGTGTTGTGTAAACGCACTGGTGACCTCGTTCAAAGAGACGATCCTGGCAGAATGTCCGGGGATGATCAAGCGCAACGAGACCGACAGTGAGTGACCCCCCCCCCTCGGGTGACGCCATGAAACACTTCATTTAACACTTGGAGGAGATGCGTTGAAGCTTGAAATAATTGAGCTAAGCACCCGATCATACTGTAGAATACACTCGAGTGTCGACACACTTAAAACAACGTATTCAAGAAAAACACATCCTGGATTTGAATAGTCTTTTCCACTATGGGAAATAAACCAATGCTCATTAGAATGTAACTATTTACCGTAACTACTATCACTACTTTACTATTCTATCGACATATGCAAGCAACATAACTTTCATAATTATTCAAGTATTATTTTATTTGACCTTATTTTATCGTTTTCTTCTTATTGCACCGTGGATCGGAGATAAACGAATTTTCGAAATTTGGAATTGACAATAAAGTGGACTTTGACTTTGGCTTTGAAATTAGTTGATCGACTTGGCTGAAAGTTAAATCGATAGAATAAATGTTTATTAACCCGTTATGGATACATCTTATTGAAGCAAATCTAGAATCAGTTTCCTTATGAAACTTCATTCGAGCAACTTCCCTTCCGGTGTGAGCTCCATGCTTTGGATGTTACGGCAATTGTCTTCCCCCTTGCGTTGCAGAGCTGCACCTGATGTTTTCCCTCATGGACAAGGTTCCTAGTGGAATCGAGCCAATGCTGAAAGACTTGGAAGATCACATCCTAAATGCTGGGCTGGCAGACATGGTGGCTGCTGCTGAGACTATCACTACTGTATGTACACACACACACACACACACACACACACACACACACACACACACACACACACACACACACACACACACACACACACACACACACACCTATATAAAGTAATACATTTAGGTGAGCATTAATCTATGGTCAGATGGCTGCTGTGATCATTCCTGAGGGGTATTTGAGGTGCATGCACATGTGTGTGTGTGTGTGTGTGTCTGTTAAACCTATTTCTTGGTGTGTGCAGGACTCTGAGAAGTATGTGGAGCAGCTGTTGACTCTGTTCAACCGCTTCAGTAAACTAGTGAAGGAGGCGTTCCAGGACGACCCGCGCTTCCTCACCGCCAGAGACAAGGTCAGTGCAACACACATCTCAACCGTCACACAGCCCTCAGATAAAGGCCTGCTTTGGGGACAATGCTCCAGTTGTTTGTTAGGAGGTCGTTTTTGGTTTAGGGTTAGAAAAATGTATCAATCTACCTTAACAGCGCTGCCCTCGATCAAACAGGGGTTGCTACAACCAAACTGCTGTCTCAGGGTTAAGAGTTGTGGTGGCAGTTTGAAATGTCCTTCTATCAGTGTACTTGACATCACTATAATGGTGTTCCTTTTTGTAGGCGTACAAGACTGTGGTGAATGATGCAACGATATTTAAACTGGAGCTGCCTCTGAAACAGAAAGGGTGAGGATTTTCTGTTTGTTTCCTATCGGGTATTTAGTATACAAGTGTGGTAGAAGTGATTTAAGTGAATTATAATGTACTTTTATGTAAGTTCAAGGACTGTATTGTAATGTAGTATATTCTAATGTCTCCAGTGTGGGCCTAAAAAGCCAGCCAGAGTCCAAGTGTCCAGAGCTGCTGGCCAACTACTGTGACATGCTATTGAGGAAGACCCCTTTGAGCAAGAAGCTCAGCTCTGAGGAGATAGAGCTCAAACTCAAGGAAGTGGTGGGTCCACACACACACACACACACACACACACACACACACACACACACACACACACACACACACACACACACACACGTACACACTTGCACACACATGTACATTAATTACAACGACAAATTACAAGCTCTTACAACAGGGCTATTTAGTTTTTTCTTTAAAAAAACTGGAACTTTTGTATTTCTGTCTGTCCCTGTCCCTTTCTCTCTCTGTGTCTCGCTGCATCTCTCTCCTAGCTGCTGGTATTGAAGTATGTGCAGAACAAGGATGTGTTCATGCGCTACCACAAGGCCCACCTGACCAGACGTCTTATCCTAGACATCTCAGCCGACAGCGAGATAGAGGAGAACATGGTGGAGTGGCTCAGGGTCGGTCACACACTCAATTCTATTTCATATCCCCATGTTGTTTTGCAGAGCTTAAAAACCCAAATTCACCAACTCTTTCCCTTGTTTCCACTCAATATCATTGTTGTGTCTTAGATCAAATCCAATAACTCCAAGATTCACATTAATGATCACCATGAACCTTCCTCTTACTTGGTCTGTCTTGTCTTCTCCCCTTTCTTCTCCACCTCCTGTGTGCTGACAGGAAGTGGGCATGCCAGCGGACTACGTGAACAAGCTGGCTAGGATGTTCCAGGACATCAAGGTGTCCGAAGACCTCAACCAGGTCTTCAAAGAGATGCACAAACACAACCGGCTGGCCCTGCCAGGTAGGACACTCGCACTCGCATTCACACTAACGCTCACTCTCACTCACTCCTATTTTCATATTAACATGGAAGCCAGACCAAAATACTATATGACACTTTAGTATATGCTACAGGCTACAGTCACGCTAATAAAGACAAATAAACAGCTAATAAAAAAAAGAAAATCCTGGCAAAAAGTGTTATCTTGTTTATTTTTGGAGTGCTCACGTCACGTGTAGTATATATTAAAACAATCATTCACCTCGGGCTCTGGGAATAGTGGGGAATAGCCCCCACTATTCACTTCGCCTTCGGCGGATAATTGTTAAATATAATACTCAGAAACACATCAACTTATATTCTGCTTTAGTTTTCTCTTTTTGTTTGGAATAAAAAATCGATCCACCAATCAAACCTTGATTCTGTGTCAAGGCCGCCCAGTCATATTATTGCTATCAACCAAAAGCATAGGAACACGCCGTTGTGCCGGAGTGGGACTTTAAAGGCTGCGTTGTGTCCTCGCCTTCCTGCAGCCGACAGCGTGAACATCAAGATCCTGAACGCGGGGGCGTGGTCCCGGAGCAGCGAGAAGGTGTTTGTGTCGCTGCCCACCGAGCTCGAGGACCTGATCCCGGAGGTGGAGGACTTCTACAAGAAGAACCACAGCGGCAGGAAGCTCCACTGGCACCACCTTATGTCCAACGGCATCGTGGGTCCACCTTCGTTGGCTCCTCCGTCCACTCCTCTCTTCTCTGCTTCCCTGCTCGTTTCCCCACTCCTCCTCATGTCCCTCCTGGATCCTCCTCCTATCCTCTCCTTTTGTTATCTCAACTCTCTGCTCTCGTCCTGAATCCTCCCCTCTTCTCCTCTATACTCCTCTCCCCTCGTCTCCTCCTTTTCTCTACTCCTCCTCCCTTCCCTCTTCAATCTTCTCCTCCTACCGCCACCATTAGCTCTCCTCTTCTCCACCTCCTCGATTAACTTTCCTCCTTCCTCCTCTCCTCCTCTCTTCAGCTCCTCTATTAACTCCTCAATCCTCCTCTCCTCCTTTCCACCTCTTATAACTCCTTCCTCCTTTCCCCCCCCTCTCCATCTCATGGTTAACTCCTCCTCTTCCTCCTCCTCCTCCCCAGATCACCTTTAAGAACGAGGTGGGCCAGTACGACCTGGAGGTGACCACCTTCCAGCTCGCCGTGTTGTTCGCCTGGAACCAGCGGCCCAGGGAGCGAATCAGCTTCGAGAACCTCAAGCTCGCCACCGAGCTGCCCGATGCCGAGCTCCGACGCACCCTCTGGGTCAGCACACACACACAGACGCATGCATGCAACCACGCGCACAGACCCACGCTCACTCACTCACTCACTTTGTTCATTGAAGAATGCACTGTGTGTGTGTGTGGGCGTGGGGGTGTGGGCGTGGGTGTGTGTGTGTGTGTGTGTGTGTGCTGACCCAGAGCGTACGTCGGAGCTCGGCATCGGGCAGCTTAATTTTAGAAGCATTATTTTAAAATGCTTCTAAAATAAATTCTCAACCCAACAGTCATGAAATGTATTCAAAAAGACGCATGGCGCGGTTAAAAAAAACAACCACTGAAACGTTGGTCCCGTCTTGACTTTGTGTTGACGGGGTACATGAGTTTCCCACGTTGTGTGAGGCCAGCGGTTAAAGCGAAGGGGTGCGTGTGTTGTGGTGTGCAGTCGCTGGTGGCGTTCCCCAAGCTGAAGAGACAGGTGCTGTCCTACGCGCCGTCCGTCAACTCGCCCAAAGACTTCACCGACAGCACTCTGTTCTACGTCAACCAGGACTTCTCCCTCATGTAGGCAACCACACACTGTCTGTCTGTCTGTCTGTCTGTCTGTCTGTCTGTCTGTCTGTCTGTCTGTCTGTCTGTCTGCCTGTCCCTCTTGATGCTATGAACTACTTGGAAGGTGTACACAAATAATTTTCTCCAACCAGAATGAGTTTCCCTAATAAATAAATATATCAATACAAATAAATAGACTAAAAATTGATTTATATTCATCCTATTTTCCTGTTGTCGTTTTTTTCTCCTTCTTCAGCAAAAACTCTAAAGTCCAGAAGAGGGGGAAGATCAATCTGATTGGCCGGCTGCAGTTGACCACGGAGCGAATGAGAGAGGAGGAGAACGAGGGCATAGTTCAACTCAGAATACTCCGAACACAGGTACGGTACTGCAGTATGTTCTTTGAGGAAGAACCGCTCAGAATACTCTGAACACAGGTACGCTACTGCAGCTTGTTCTTTGAGGAAGAACAGCTCAGAATACTCTGAACACAGGTACGCTGCTGCAATACATTCTTGCACAAGAAGCACAGTGTCCTCAAAGACGCTGACACTGTTTATTTCATTGCAAGTGTGAGAAAAGGGAGACCTGGCAAGGGAGAGAGGGAGACGGAGCAGGGCTTCCTGTATTACGCATTCTTTAGTTCATCATCAGCGAAGATAAAAAGACAGAAAAGATGCTGAAGATCACACTATTCTTACTCCACCAGCCACCTCTCTCTCGCTCGCTCCTCACCATCTTGCCTGCTTTATGGCAATTATTAATGACCTACTCCTGCTTTCCCTCTCGTCTCCTCTCCATTCTTCTAAACCCCTTCCTACTATCTCCCCTTTCTTCTAAACCCCTCCCTTTTATCTCTCCTTTCATCAAAATCCTTCATACTGTTCCTCATTCCTCCCCACCCCTTCCATCCTTTCTGCTTTCATCCAAATCCCTCTCTCCTACCCCCCCCCCCCCCCCCCCCCCTGCGTCCCTCCGTCATCTCCTCTCTCCTTTCATCTGGACCTCTCTCCCCCCCCCAGGAGGCCATCATCCAGATCATGAAGATGAGGAAGAGGCTGAGCAACGCCCAGCTGCAGACGGAGCTGGTGGAGATCCTGAAGAACATGTTCCTGCCCCAGAAGAAGATGATCAAGGAGCAGATCGAGTGGCTCATCGAGCACAAGTACATCAAGCGGGACGAGACGGACATCAACACCTTCATGTACATGGCCTAGACACGCCCCGAGGGAGGGAGAGAGAGAGAGAGAAAGGGAGAGAGGGAGGGGGAGAGAGAGAGAGAGAGAGAGAGATCTGTTCTCTCTCTCCGCTCCACCACCTGACCTTGTGACCCCACGCTTTACAGACAGTCTGGGAAGGAGGAGGAGCCTGGGTGACACAAGCTTTACAGACAGTCTGGGAAGGAGGAGGAGCCTGGGTGACACAAGCTTTCACTTGAGGAGGAGGAGAAAGAGAAGGTTTCTGCTGGATGAAGTGGTGTCGCTGGCTTGAGGAGAGATACTCTGTTCAGGGAATTTGGGGGGAGGAATAAGAGAAGTGTTTATTTTTGTGTGCGTGCCTGAGAGGGAGAAAGAAGAGAGAGAGAGAGAGAGAGAGAGAGAGAGAGAGGGGCTGAATGCATTGGAGCTGCCAGAAGGGCAGTTTGACCGCAGCGCCCTCTGGTGTCCATAGCGACAGTCTGCCAGCAGTACAGAAGAAGCAATTAGTGACACAATGAAACTGAAGACTTCCTGCCTTACTTTTGCTTGGGGAGGGTTTTTGATTTGGGCGTCGGTGAGGGGAAGGTGAACTAGCTGATATCGATCCGTTTTCTTTTCACTTGATGTCACCTTTGCCAGCTGTAGCTGTTTGGCAGCTGCCATTTTGCTTCCCTCCTCTCTTTTTCTTATTGATTGGGAGCGCAAATGGACTCGAGTGGAGCTGCCAACGAAACAGGAAGAGACAGTACAATAGTATACAATACTTGGAGTATTTTGCCAAATGTGTGTGTGTGTGTGTCTGTGTGTGTGTGTGTGTGTGTGTGTGTGTGTGTGTGTGTGTGTGTGTGTGTGTGTGTGTGTGTGTGTGTGTGTGTGTGTGCAAGAGTCTGCACAGGGAGAGTTGTTGGCCTTTTAAACGTGTGTGTGTGTGTGTGTGTGTGTTCAACAGCATGCTGCTCTGTGATATGTTTGCATTTATGGAGGGTCTGTTAGCAGTCACATCCAAAACACTTTTCTTTCTTTATCAGTATCCATGCTCAGCCTGATTTTGACAGGGAGCTAAACATAAGAGTCTCGTGTTCAAATGCTGGTGAAATGGGCTATCACTAACTTGCAGTTATTGAGATGGCCAGGAGGGGGCGATGTGTCCGTTGGTTAATGAACGTAGTGAGTTGAAAGAGCAGTCCCACAATATGATCAACATGTTAACTCATACTTCTCAATAAACCATATTTTTTTGTTTCACAAACACTAGTAAAAAAACGTTTAACCAAGTCCCAGAATAGGCGAAATGCACAGTCATATTTTTAAAGCATCAATCATTGACTTGTTTACTTTTTTTTGTGTGTTTCGACAATTATGGTGATTAATGGGCTCTGAAGATTATACTATGAAGTGTGTGTGTGTGTGTGTGTGTGTTTGCCCGCGCTCCCGCCCTCCTCAGCCAAACCCTCCAATTAATGAACTTTCACACTGAAAAAAAAGGGGTCTCATTGTCAACAAATCTATGTGTATGTGTACTCAAAAAATCATATCATCAGAAAATACTTTGAGGTAATGGATGCTTTGTGTTGTGTTTGCTGGGGGGGTTAACAAAATGAGAAGATGTGTTGAAAATGGCACGACTCCTTGTTCCAACCACAGTATCTGTAGGCAGAACTATAAAGCCATTTAGTGCCAGGTCTTTAACAAAGCACTTGACGGTGATGTGGGGAAGGCTGAGGGACGATGCTGTGACTCCCTGCTCGGTAGCTGTTGGTGGGTTAAGTTTGGAATCCTTCTGGAGTGTGTGTGTGTGTTCACAATACGTGTGTGAAATATGTCATGACCGAGTGGGGGGGAGAAGGTGTGATTTAGGATTTCAAGAATCACTCATTATGTTCGGTGCTCCTGCAAATACATTTTTGTTTTTTTTCTCTTGAGCAAAAGCACATATCATGTACAAATGGATTGTCACAAAGAAAGATTTGGTGCACTTGTTGAATAGATACAAATTCAAATCCCACCAACATATCCATATCCATAATGGATTGGGATTAGTGTTTTGGGGATGAGGCACTTACGTTTATTATAACCAGTTGAACGGTCCAATCCTGAGAGAGGACCAGGTTCTCTGTAGAGGCAGACCTCTCCTTCTTCCATCAGATGTTTTGTTCAAGGTAGAAGTTTGAGACCTCCAGAGCACAACAGCGGGCGGGGTGAACTAAGAGGAGCACAGCGAACCAGTGGGTTTTCTCCCCGTATTTATTTTGTATTTATGCATTCAAACGGTCCTCTTTTGATCTTTATGTGTGTAAGTTGGGGTTCTTTGTGCTTGTGAGAATTGACACTTTCCTTCAAATGACTTATGAATGATGCTACTGTTTTGGTGAATTAAAGGAAATGGCCATGATGGGATTCTATTTCTGTTCTGTTTTACGTGAACACTGAATTATTGTTTTTTAGCTTTCTCATAGGAAATGCATATCTTCCTTTTCCGTTGCTTTAAGTTACAAGATTGTAAGAATGTGCAGTATTCAGACTTTCCCATTTCCTTTTTTTTTTTTTTTCAGTTTTCCTTTATCTTTAGGACAAGAACAGATGACTCAGTTATATATACATAGTGAAACATGCCAAAAAGCAGATTGGTCAAACTCTCAATGCTGAATGCTGAAATTGGTAGATTGTGTCCTACATCTTAATCAGTAAAGATGGCTCCATTTCCATATGAACAGAAATAATCCAGTTGATTATTTGTTCTATAAGAAGGCAGAATTCTCTAGCCCAGCAAAAAAGTTTGCTTTTACAGCAAACTTCTCAGTATACAGTATGCTCATATTTGTAGCTGCAAGTGCTTTCTCTAAATCTTACGGATACGTCAAATATCCGCTGACGCGTTCAACTTCTACCTGGTGCAGGTAGTTCAAGTAGAACGGTTTTAACAAAGACAAACTGATTTAAACCTGATAACACAAATTATTTACTTGATAACATATTCTTATTTTATGTTCATTGTCTCAAGTACAAGGAAACCTCATCTACCCCCCTCTGTACAATATAGAGTTGTATTTGCTTTGTTTGTCAGAAATACAAGCAGCATTATTTACAGTTGTGAATTGCTTCATGTATCTTTCTTGTTCCCCAGAGGTCACGGAATCAATGCTGGATGCTCACCTGAATGTTGTATGAACACCTTACCAACTTTCTAGCCTAAAGGTTGGACACGTATTCAGAAGAACATCAACTCGTAGTAGTAGTACACTGGGGCCTGCTCTGTGTACCTTGTGATCTGAATTCCACGCAGTAATTACTCTACTGACGACTGTTGGTTACTAAGAAACGCGCGGACATTCGGCAGCCTTGACTGATAAGGAGACCTGGAGAAAATAGATCCATCAACACAGGCGGTGGGTTGCTTTGAATGATTTGAAAGTTCAATCATTTATTTCCTGGCAAAATAAAAATGAATTGTAAAGAGGGTGTCCTATTATTTTTTTTACAAACTCCTTTTTTGCACTTTTGTTTATGTTGACTTGACCATTCTGATGGACTCTTGTTGAATGCACAACATTTTGAAGCAATCAAAACTTTTAATAACTGATCTGGCAAGTTAAAGCCTTTTATTAAGAGCTCTAGTAGTGGGAGGCAAATAAAAAAGAGGTTGATGTCTATATATATATATTTTTTTTTTTTACAAACTATATATAAACTTACAATAGCACAACATCTCCTCCCCGCAAGCCCACAAAGACAAATGCAACTACCAAAAGCTTCTTCTTTTTTTTATTGAAAGCCTATATCGCTTCATGAGAGCTAACGTAATAGGAGATCTGTTTCCTCAGATTGTGAAAGTAATTACAATGATTTTAAATCAATGTGGTTGGTTGATAGATGTTTTCTTAAACATTAGATCATCATTGTTGGATTTCTACTGACCACAAAAATATGTGGCTGTTTCTTTAATGAGCCGTATATTCCATTTGGCCATCTTGAGAGGTAGACTTAATTTGTATATCTTTATATTATCTTATTATGTATTCTTTACCCAAACGCAAATAGCTCATAGTTGTATAGTATTGTAATTATAACTGTAATTATCTTATCGGTGTACTACATCAGAAAGCATATCATTTTAGTCAAAGCAAACATACTGATAAGAACACCCCTTTAAATCGACGGCAACATAGAGTGCCCCAGTCGCTCCGGAAGCAGCGAGAGCCCGGTGTGTGGACGCGCAGCAAACAGTGAGTGAACAGCGGCATTTCTAATAAAAAAAAGTAAAATGTATAGTCATTTCTTTATATGAGTAGGTCGTGGCTTTACCGGATTTACCGTTGGATCGTTCTAAGTGAGTCTTATCCCTGTTAACGTCACATCGGCATGTGAAGTGGACGTTTAAGCTGACATTAGGGCGGTAGCTTAGCCCGCTGCTATGTCAACACTAGCGGCGTTACGGTCGGAGGGTCCACCTTGGCGCTGCGCTATCCAGCAAACAAAAGAACATCACCTCTGCTGCACTGAAATTATTATTTAGACAAGATCGATACACCACATCGAAAACGTAATAAAATAATCGGGTGGGTCATACACTTGGACTGGTATCAGAGCTGCCTTCAACCATAGATTTAACCAAAACGAGAAGCTAGCGTTATTAAACCCATTAGCAACCAGGTTTAAGCTCCCAGGTTGTAGTAGGATGGTAGACATTGGATTTGTGATTTAACCTTTGCTCTATGGATGATTCTGTCTTATGTCACGTTGTGAAGTTGAGGTCCAGGTCTTGATGTCCTGTGGCCTGTCCTGGTGGTGGGGTGAGGGGGGATACTTGGATAAAGCGACTGACCCGGGGTGGGGGGAGTGCTGGTAAACTAATGACGCAGTTGTACACAGTGGCGCTTTAGACTGACATTTGGATGTACTGATTAACATGGTTATGCTGACGCGCTATTCACTTTAGGATTGTAAAGCTCTTGCTTCATTTTCTTGCTTATTTACGTGTGTGGGGGGAGGGTTAATACCGTATGGCTAGCTACGCTTTCCCTTTTTTTAGCTAAACATGACCTATTAACATGTATTCGCTTGTATATATTTTTCCTGTGTTGCGTTTAAGGTGTCCATGTTCTGCCGAATCGTGTTTCATTAAGCATGTTTCACAAATGGTGGGCCGACTCGTAAGTAATCCCTTTGAAAACCCATGGACCAAGAATACACCTTATTATGGTTACCATGAAGATCACTTCATGAAGTGATCTGAACACTGACAATAAGTGTAAGGTCACCTGGAATCTGTTGGTGGTTGGCACCATAGTAAATAGTGGATGGTGGTTGCAGTTTCAGATTATCAGAGTTTTGAAGGCTGTCTTCAAAACTCTGGCTGTGTTTGGTATTGACTTGTGCTTGACTTCAAGTTCAAAGCGCGTTCAAAGCACTTTTATCTTGATAAATATTGAATTAAGTTTATTCTCGGAACACGCCTTGGTGTGAACTGCTGTCACTATTCGGGTGGTTCATTAGTGAGCATGTTATCATTGTCCTCCATTCGGTTTCATTCCCGAATCACTCAGATTTGAATGGGATGCGGGAAACTAGATAAATACAGGTACGCTCATTAAGGTTTTTTCCGATTGACGTCTAGACGTGTATCTGCTGAGGTGTATTCATTTCACCGGCTCTTCATTGTTGTGTTTCTGCCAGCACCGACTCGGCTCATGAAGCCCAAGGACAACATGGCGATGCCGGTGAAGAAGAAGAGGAAGTTCCCTGGCGCGGAGGACCAACGGATCAGAAAGTGTAAAATCACAAGGTGAACATTTCATACATCCTCGTTCCGCACCTTCGGTGCATCAGCCAATGACGAGATAAGAATTGGACCTGCATTATTCCTCTGCATCAGCCAATGACGAGATAAGACTCTGAACTGCTTTATTCCTCTGCAAGGGAACATTTTGTTTGTGTGGATTCAGAACTCTGACCTCTTCATTGGCATTTGGATTTGAAATGGTTGAGGTGCATTCATTATACTTCTGACAGTAGCTATAGACGGGACAAACAATTTCCAAATTTCCCAATAGGGCTCCAAATGATCAAAACAACAAAAGGAAGAGTGCAACTACAGATAAAGAAATTGCCAAATAATGATTTAGGGGCAGCAGTGCTGAAGTATAGTTTAAAAGCATCCTCAGTGATGGTAGAAGTCAGTGGGTTCAGAAGGGAGCTTGTTGAATACTGTTACTGTAGGAGCATTCTTCTTGCTCTGCTTGTGTCTCTCAGTGAGTCTGCGGCACTTGGCTGGCTGCGCCGGGGCAGCGTGTTGCTTGGGATAGAGTGACTTGCAAATGGTAGAAAGCAACAGGAGCCCTTCAGAGTGTGTGTGTGTGTGTGTACTTAAACCTGGAGCCCTTCGCTTATTTTTACAAGACAATGCAGCACACAAATGTATTTGATTTTTTTTCCATAATATTATATAATGGAAAATCACACCAGCATTGGCATATGTTGTCCATCCCAAAATACTCCCAAGAGTGTATTTATTTCAACAGTAGCCATCACAGTCCAGTATTCAGCTCTACTATAGTGTAGTATACGATACTAAATAAGTTATCAAGGTTAAATCTGGTCAATGCTTTTACCTCCTGTGATTGCATACCATGTGAAACTAAAAGTATAGTTCCATCGACCGGTTTCCGTAGTCTTGAGAGAAAGTATGTTGGGTTGTGTGTGTGTGTGTTGACAGCTCGTTCTACGCTACAGCCTTCAGTTTTTACTATAAGCTCCGCCCAGGCTTCTCATCCAATCATAGACCTCGCAGTGATCTACACTATAGACTACAGGACAACTTCAGAGCCAGCCTTTCTGCTTTTTGTGTGCCCTTGGACCGTCAATGTATAAAAATTGTCTACAGTTTGCGCTTGTGATGCACAGATGTATAAGAAATGGCACATTAAATTTTCCACTGATAATATGTGATACAACATTTTCACTTCCTGAGGACGTGGCCAATTTAGTGCATTCCCCTGAAACCTTCGATTTATACCCATTGCCATCTTTATTGCGCTAGCGCTCTACAATTATATTGTATTGACAAGGAAGTCAGTTATTTGGAAACTTACAGGAATAGTTTTTTGGAAAGCAAACGTGATTGAGAGCACGATGCTTATGTAGTTTATATTTAGACAGTAAAGGCTGACCTTTATTGGTGGTCTTTAATGTGGATGATGATGATGATGATGATCTCCTGTGTCCCTCCAGCTTCACGACAAGAACCCCGCTCCATGGGGAGCATGTGCTGGGCCCAGAGAAGACCTTCTCCACTAAGAAGTGCATGGCCTGGTTCCAGGTGTATGCCGGTCCAGACCACGTCCTGGGCCCAGATGGAATGGAGAAGTTCTGTGAAGACATCGGGGTGGAACCGGAGAATGTGAGTCTCGCGTGAGCAGCCGTTTTCGCCCCCCCCCCTGTCCTCGTCTCAGCCAAATGGGATGAGTCAAAGGCCTGTGTCCTCTGACTCATCCATAGGGGGAAGAGTCAAAGGCCTGTTTCCCTCATAGAAACGGGTCCCCCTTATTAATGAGCAGGCAGCAGCTTTGCTCTATGGTGCCTTAAGGCAGGCTGTGTGAACATTGGGTATCGAACCCAGTACCTTTTTGGGTTTTCAGCCGAGCACGGAAGCTGCTACGCTGTCTGGCCTTCTGGAGTCCAACGCGGGTCGCTGGCAATATGATTTTAGATGCTGCTGTGTAGCTTAATTTGTTTGACTACATACGGGTAGAAGGAACAGTGGGTCTAGGCTTGAACGCAACATTGATGATGCAACAAAAAAAATGCCACCGCCAACAATGTGGACCAATATTGTTTTGTTATTTTATTTTGCTCTGTACTTTCCCTTGATTGATGATGCAAAAAAGGAAGCCACAGCCAACAATGTGGACCATTTCTTCTCTCCTCCCCTTCACTAGGTTGTCATGTTGGTCCTAGCCTGGCGATTACGGGCTGTTAATATGGGTTTTTTTACTAAAGAAGAGTGGCTCGAAGGAATGTCCTTATTAAAGTAAGTACTCCTCTCCCATCCTCCCGCGTCATTTGACCGCCGGCTGTAAGGCTCCACGCCCATACCTGCAGACAGGTCCCTAAACCTCTGCCATGATCCCCCCCCGCTCCCCAGGTGTGACAGCACAGAGCGGTTACAGAGCAAGATGGAGGACCTCCGCTCTGGCCTGAACGACGCAGCGCTCTTTAAAAACATCTACAGATATGCCTTTGACTTCGCCAGGGTGAGTAGGTCTGGTGGACCCGAGTTAGGACTCTGGGATGGGATTTAAAAGATAACGCCACAATACTGTACGGGGTGTTTTTAAATACTTTTAAAATAGTGAGTAGGAATATGAGTGGAATGAAACCACATTTCGTAACTAGGTAAAAGAAATGACCGATATTCTTGAATGATTGTCATTCATTGGTTTCTACCATTGTTTTAATTCAAATCGGTCACTCAGACGACATCATGTTACAGTACAGTATTTGAAATAATGCTGATGCTGCCGGCACTTCACTGCTGCTGCATCTTGATGGCTCGTCTCCATTCTCCCTCCCTCTGTCTCCCCCCCCCCCCCCCAGGATAAAGACCAGAGAAGTCTGGACATGGACACAGCCATGTCCATGCTGGACCTGCTGCTAGGGAGGACGTGGCCTCTCTTCCCCCTCTTCCACAAGTTCCTGGAGGTACCACGCCTATTCCGATGTACTCAGCATGTACGCACTTGACCCCGTTCTACCATTGCTCATGTGACCACTGAGCCAATGGCCGCTTCCAAAGGCCCACGGTTTTCCCTCCCGTGAAGGACCTATTTATACGTCAGGAATCTGGCTGTCTGCTGATGCGGCTTCCTAGTGGTGACGTTGCAACATCAGGTGGTTCTGAAATGAGCATGAACATGTTTCTGACGTCTAGCACTGCGTTAACCCCAACTCTCACAACAAAAAAAGGGTCTTGAAAAGCCGGATCCCAGCCAGCAGGATCCTAATCGCAATCCTCAACAGGTTATCACACGCTGGCTCTATCGTGTGTGTCGTGTAGTGGAGAGTGTAGTAGGTTATGAGTGCCACAGACGAGTTTAGCCTGGGGTACAGGGAGTGCAGCAGAGCAGGATTACTGAGCACGCTGCTTTGAGTATCGCTGTCAACGCAGTATGATTGTTTACAGCGTCACCTTTGACCTTTCACACCCAGCTCTGGGGCAGGATCGAAGTTTAATCGAATCGACTAATTAGTCTATTAAATGTCAGAAGTTCTGAATCCAAAGTGATGTCTTAAATGCTTGTATCTGAGAGGCAGGCAAGCAAACTAAATGATTACTTTTTTTAATTCGCCATAAACCAAATATTTTAATTGAACTGTCTGTAACACTAAGCAGTCCATTTTTCTTTGTGTCTGATAAAAAGTAGTAAATATATACAAAAATTTGATTTGTTTTTTCTGTCTGACAAAAGGGCCGAACCCTTATCTGCTCATTCATGTGTATCTAATGTACACATGAATAATAACCCCGACCTGCTCATTCATGTCTATCTATGTACACATTAATTCTCTTTGGATACAATTTGTGGCTGAATATCTTGCAATAGAAAAAAAATATGAATAATTATTTATGGTTGTCAATAAAGGTAAATAGTAACCTGCCCTCGTTTAAAAAAAAAGAAGAAAAAAACGGCAAAACCAACTGTGACCTGACCTCTACCCCCCCCCCCTCGCCCTGGACTCTCTGCCCCGCAGCAGTCCAAGTACAAAGGGATGAACAAGGACCAGTGGTACAACGTCCTGGAGTTCAGCCGCACCATCAGCACAGACCTCAGCAACTACGATGAAGACGGAGCGTGTGAGTGGCCTTTCTGTCGGCCCCCCCGGGGGCCCGGCTCCCTGGGGCCCCCAGTCTGAATCTGTTAGACTGAACCCCCATGAGCTCTATTGAAACCCTACAGCTATGCTCTAGGATCATTTTAGTGCCTTTTTTTTATTTTTTTATTCTAACGCTACAAATTAAAAGTCAAAATGAGGCAGGTGGTCCATAAGCCTCAATGAAGGAGCCCTCGGTCTCTTGTTTAAAAGTGGCAGGGCGCTTGGCTCTTCCCAAGGATTCCCTGTGTGGAGATGTTGTCTCGCTCGAGCCATGAGAAGCTGTGAAGGTGTGTCCCTCTGCTTGTATTTTGTAACTTGTATTGAGATGTAATCTGTCTCTGTTCCTTCTGTCCGTCTCTCTGTCTGCGTCTGTCTGTAGGGCCCGTGCTGCTAGACGAGTTTGTGGAATGGCAGAAGACTCGGCCGATAGCCTCATAGCGGTGGATCTCAACCAAACCAACCCTGAGGAAGAGGGGGGGGGGGGGGGTGGGGTGGGGGGGGAGACGCTCGCTCACTCACTCACTCACCACAAAACGGAAACAGAAAAACCAGGTTGAGGGTTCTCAGCTGTACTCTGGACTACAGACTCATCCGATGAACTACATAAACACTCATGCTTATGGGTTACAAGCACATGCATGTACACACACACACACACACACACACACACACACACACACACACACACACACACACACACACACACACACACCATACTTGCAAACACTCACGCACTCCACAGATCACTCAATGGCCCTGTTCACTCTCCAAGCAGCCGTTTGAGCCGTTAATCTCATGAGAGACTTTATACAGTGTTAATTTAAAAAAGATCGGAAAAATAATAATGGGGCGGGGGTTGGTACGTAGAGGGTTGGGGCGGGGGGGGGGGGTTCATATTTCATTTGTAACCACGGTTTATAATGAGTATTGTAAAATCGGTTGTGGAATTGATCCGTTCTGTATAATTCTAGGTTTATTCCCTTTTTTGAGTCTTAATTTGTTTATAGTTTTCAGAAGAAGAATAAAAAAAGCTGAATTGTGTTAAATTGTACAGTCATTATTGTATTATCTTATTTTATTAATTGCTCATTGTGTTATATGATGGGGCCTTTGATGTTTTGACGGCGGGGTAGATTGTGATGTGTATGAGTAGTCCTCTGTAGGGGAGCGGGGACTTTTCAGTAGGTCTGAAGAACCACATGTCCCAAAGGTTCTCCCCAACATCCAGGAGAACACCAAGATGCTTCCAGTATTAAAGGCTTAATATGAATGAAATATCAATCTGTGACGGAGTGGGTTTAGTGTGACTAATGGATGTGGATCAATCTTGCTAGTTGGGGCCTAAAACATTTTTTTGTTTGGTTCCGGTTTCCGACCAACCCTGTCAATTTATGTGCGACCCAAATTATTTTATGAGCTTTATAAAAAAAATATATATTTTTTTTGATGCAAACTATAATTAAGTATTGGTACAGCACCTCTTCATTCTGTACAAGGATGAGCGAATTTTCTCGTTTTTAAATGAAAACAACCTACCAATCATTCGCTGCCGCTGGAAAAAATAAAATAAAAAAATAAAAAAAATTCCCTACCTACCCATGACCTCAACAGGAACCAAACTTTTTTTTTTTTTAGGCCTAGGCTATGTGGCCGTTCTGTCTGGTCCGTTTCAAGAAAGCTCCAGCATAAACGGCTCAATTCTTGCCATGCTCGTTTTTAATAAGTAAATTATCATCATAGTGCTCAATCGAATTTTCCTGTGAAGGCACATTCTCTCCATAATGGATAAACATTGGTCAACTTAAACAAGACGTGCTGTACTAGACCGGTGTGGACGGCCAGCAGTAAGCGGGGCTGACGGTGCCTGACCTCGGCCTGTCACTGAAGTCAAAAGCAGCTCTGGTTTTATAAATCCATGTTGAAGAAAGGAGCTGGGGAGAAGGGGGGGCTGGGACATCGCTCCTCCAACCCCGGCCCCCCACTGGGGAGAGTCAGGGGGCCGGCCGTAGCGGCGGCCATGATGGAGCTGAGACGTGTCAGTGACAGCGAGCGCTGTTTGAGCCTCGGGGCGGGGTCTAACTCGATGGAGGCGGGGCTAGGCAGGTGGCTGTACCTCTGGCCCTCGTCGTCGTACTGGTACAGGCGAATCACGCGGCTCCTCCGGCCTCGGGCGACGCCCGACCTGGGTGTGCCCTCGGCTCCTCGGTCGTTTTCGTTCACTTGTTCCCTCCCTTCCTTTCCCTTTTCACGCTTTTCCTCGTCCTGTGCGTCTGAGGACGAGTCGCTGTTGTCGTCTTCTGAGGAGTCGTCGCCGTGCCCCTCGCCCCCTCCCTCCTCCTGGTGCTCCTCTCCAGTGCTGGCGGTCTCCATCGGCCCCTCCACCACCACCTCCTCCCCCTCTGCCATGCCGTTGCTCTTCCTCCCTGTCCCTCCTCTTCCTCCTGCTTCGCTGCTGCCCTCGGTTATGGTTACCGTTGGAGACCGTTCTCCACTTGCCCTGCTCTCCTCCCTAGTTACCCCTGCCTCCCCCTCCCTGATGCCTCTCCTCTCCACTATCACC
Source organism: Gadus macrocephalus (assembly GCF_031168955.1). Lineage (NCBI taxonomy): Eukaryota > Metazoa > Chordata > Actinopteri > Gadiformes > Gadidae > Gadus > Gadus macrocephalus. Next base: position 7,630,565 of record NC_082397.1, read on the forward strand.
TCCTCCATCTCCTTCTCCCCTGGCTCTCCCTCTGTGTTCTCCTCCTCTGCCCTCCTATCGCTCCTCTCCTCTATCAGCTGCCCCACCTCATCCGTCTCCCCCACTCTGCTCCTCTCCTTCAGCCGCTCCTCCACCTCCTTCTCATCTTTCTCCCCCTCTCTGTTCCCCTTCTCTCTGCTCTCTCTCCTCTCCTCCATCTCTTTCTCCTCCTTCCTGCTGTCTCTCCTCTCCTCCATCTCTTTCTCCTCCTTCCTGCTGTCTCTCCTCTCCATCTCTTTCTCCTCCTTCCTGCTGTCTCTCCTCTCCTCCATCTCTTTCTCCTCCTTCCTGCTGTCTCTCCTCTCCTCCATCTCTTTCTCATCCTTCCTGCTCTCTCTCTCCTCCATCTCTTTCTCCTCCTTCCTGCTGTCTCTCCTCTCCTCCATCTCTTTCTCTTCCTTCCTGCTGTCTCTCCTCTCCTCCATCTCTTTCTCCTCCTTCCTGCTCTCTCTCTCCTCCATCTCTTTCTCATCCTTCCTGCTGTCTCTCCTTTCCTCCATCTCTTTCTCTTCCTTCCTGCTGTCTCTCCTCTCCATCTCTTTCTCCTCCTTCCTGCTGTCTCTCCTCTCCTCCATCTCTTTCTCTTCCTTCCTGCTGTCTCTCCTCTCCTCCATCTCTTTCTCCTCCTTCCTGCTGTCTCTCCTCTCCTCCAACTCCTTCTCCTTTCCCCTGCTCTCTCTCCTCGCCTCCACACATCCCTCCTCTGGCTCCCCCTCTTTCCTCTCCTTCATCCTCTTCTCCGCCTCCTCCTCCCCCTCCCCGGCTCTCGTCCTCTGCACCTCCTCCTGGGCTAGACCCCGCCCCTCCAGGGGTGCGGCGGCCCGCGGCTGCTCCCCGCTCTTGTGCCGGCAGCTCCTCTGGGGCTTGGGGGGCCACGGTGGGCTGGAGGAGCGCGTGGAGTCCAGGGTGGTCTCGCCCCGGGCTGAGTCGCTGTCATCGTAGAAAACACCGCTGTCGTCTGGGACCTCCAGGGTTGTCATGGTCACCTGGCAGCCACGCCCGGTGGGTGGTCCTCGTCGTAGTGATTGGATCTTACCGGAGACGACCCGCAGACACCTGAAGGGAAAGCGTTTGGTTGTTCTGCACTTGTGGCCAAACAAGAGTCTGCAGTGGCAACAGTATTAATGGTCTCTGCTTTGGATATGTGAACACGTGAACGTGCACTATGTACTGTGTAGGAGATCTCCCTGAGTGTTTATTTTATTAAGATACTGATTAAGTTGCCTCGGATAAAAGCGTCTGCTAAATGTAAAATGTAAATGTTTGTTATTCTGTGGGTGTGTAGCTTGATTTAACCTTATCCACAAATAACTCGGCATTACCTCTTACACAGCCTATCGTCATTGTTTTCTACTTGAGCAGTGTGACGTGTACGTTTGAGAAGAGATGTCCTGACCCACCTGAGGACTTGGGGCTGGCTCAGGACTCCGGCACTGAAGCCCACCACGAAGGTCAGCAGCACCGACGCCACCACTGCCCCAACAAACACACTGTTTGTAACACCTGCCTTCCCCGAGCCAGACGGGTCCTTCCTGGATCTCGACTGGACCGGATCCTGTCTGAAGCCTGGCTTGGTCGAGCTTCCCGGTGCCATTTGTCGGTCAGGACTGTTTTGTAAACCAATGTTGACCTGGTAAGGCCAGAGTGTAGTTCTGCTCTTGGCCACTAGGAGGCAATAGTAGAGGCCGCTATGGTGAACGCTGACGTTGGCTATGAAGAGGCTCCCGTCGCTTAGCATGGAAAGAGCGGGGTCAAGGTCGCCGCGGTTACCATGGTTACGGAGTGGGCCGAATGGGGTCTGCCAATATCGGATCACGCCTGAGGATGGAACATTTTCAAGCAACGTTTAATGAAATGCAGACTCCAGAGAAATTATTTCCATGCCTCTTGAAGAATGTCAAAAGTCATAAGTGAACATTATTGAACGAAGCATACTTAATTTTTCCCTAGAAATGTATCGGTTAAAAACCCTGCAAACCAGTTTTACAAACAAACCAAAACTCAGGGAATGCACTCACGATACGTTCTTTCCCCTTTGTGTTTCTTAAAATAGTGACCGCTTTCCTCCCCAGTTTTCAAACGACCCTGTGGTATTAATGTGCTTCATTTCTGTTAAATCTGATCTGGTAGTTTTCTAGGTTTCTATGAGTCCAATACGTCACACAGACAACTCTTCCTATTAACTTGTATGTTCATGTAAACAGACTAGTATTCATTTGTTTGTACCTGACATGCTTCGACTACATGCTTCGACTACTTACTGCAGTCTTCTTCAGAAGTAGAAAACAGACATGTTTCGACTACTCCCTGCAGTCTTCTTCAGAAGAAGAAGACTACATGAACATACAAGTTAATATATCAGTCTTCTTCAGAAGAAGAAGACTGCAGGAAGTAGTCGAAGCATGTCAGGTACAAACAAATGAATACTTGTCTGTTCACATGAACATACAAGTTAATATATCAAGTTAGATTTCATGAACTTTTTTGAGAGACAACTCTCCCTGTATGTAAATACATTCTGACCTTTGACACCGTTACCTGGGCTGTGCTGGGGCTGGTATCATAGGCAGCCCATCCCATAATGACTTTATGGGGATGATGGCTGGTTTAGGCAGCCTCACCTGGCCCCAGTCCGACTGATCAGCCATCATTGCACACACTCAGGGAGAAATCCTACATTGTAGCATGGATCACCATCTTCTTGTCATGTGTCTGCAAACTCCACAATAACCCGGCTTTCAACCCCGCCACCCTGCGTGGCGTGGTGTCTGGAGAAGCCCAGGACACGCCACCTAGGGGAGTGTGGCAGCCACCTTGGTGGCGTGTAGCATCGTATTTGCTGCAGACGTCATCCACTCACCTGTATGCGTTCTGTCCCCACAACGTAAGGCCAGTTCTGTCGAGGGATGAGCATTTACCCTGATGGTTTGGCCCGGGGTGAGAGCGCCTCCTGTTGTTGAGGCTGGACCAATCAGAAACGCAGCCAGAACCGCTAACATTTGGCTTCGAGTGGTTACCATCTTTATGGCCAGCCCCTAGACCGAGGAACACGCACGCACAAACGCGCACACACACACACACACACACACACACACACACACACACACACACACACACACACACACACACACACACACACACACACACCAGGGTTATGACTTCTGGACACACACTTCTTTGAGGCCCCCACGGTGGAAGTGATGTTGGTCAGACCCTCTCGTTAAAAGTCACATTCCATGACCGGGGCAACCAGCAAGTTGACAACCATCTACCCAACATGGGCCCAGTGGCCGCTTTAACAACACAGCTCTCTGGGCAAGAGGACGAGGCACAAGGAATAAACGTGCACTGTTTTCATCCATATGTGTTCCGAATAAGTGTGTCGGTAAGGATTTTGTGCAAGTCTCTCAAATGAATACCAATTCATGGCTCTCTACCTTTACCACCAGAAATATAGCAACACAAATTCCTCTCTCCAATTATTCACCAGGTTAAATCAGTGACCACCACTCATGCTGCAGCCAGGAGACCACATGTCCAACGATGTAGAATATGTTTTATTCCCGAATACAGAACATATACTCGTGGCTGGCCCTGGGAATAACTGTAAGATCAACAGCCCAAGGCTGTAGAAGGGAGTCAACTGGTTTGGGTGTTTCTTTAAACAGACAACGCTGCAAATTCAATCACCTTCAAATCACAGACTGGAACATGGCTGGACCGGACAAGAATAACAACAGACTGGAACAGATGGAACAGTGAGATGGCGTGTCCCTGAATGTTTCCAATACTTACACTCAAGCTGTGGAGCTGTCTCTTCCGACCAGGGAATGGCTTATCCTAACAATATGAGCTGGAGATGCCTTTTTTACCCATCTGTATTCCAAGTGTAAAGTGCAGTGTCTCACATGACATTTGCAGTGTCTTGTCCCAGAGGATGTTAAAGATTAATAGCATCAGAAAAAGAGACACACACACACACACACACACACACACACACACACACACACACACACACACACACACACACACACACACACACACACGTTCTTAGACCTTTTTGCACAGCCACCATTCACAAAGAACATCATCGTCCCTTTGCTATTCTTTAATTGCCTTTCTCAATGTGATTTGTCAAATCCATTTGAATTATTGTTATTGTTTAACTTTTAATGATATATAGACCTTGTTTAGACTATGTTTCTTGTACATTCGTTTGTATTGTATTGTTGTATGATTTCCTTTTCGTAAAGTACATTATTTTGTTTTCATGTTATGTGGAGTATTTGAGAGATTTCCCATTTGAAAATAAACAGTTCAAGGTGTTCCATTTTTTAAAAATGTATTTCCACGAGAAGTTGTTATGGTTATTATGGTTATTACCCAAAGAGCTTGACCGCCCAAATTCCTCTTTAGCGTAATTGCTTTCTTTGGTCAACATTTCTGTAATTACAATTTTGGCCACAAGAGGCCAGTCGTGTCTAATAAACGTTGTGTGTGTAACAAATCTTTTATTTTCCGTCACAAGTCCGAAAACGTCCATATACCACGCTTCGTGTTTAATTATATTTAATAACCAGGCCTATACATTACAACATTGGGATATTTCCTCAAAATAAATGTAAACTGTAGTCTATTCGTTATTGTAGTCACACTAGTAGCTATTTCTATAGAGCTGCTATCGTTTCCTTATCCACATCTCTCATCAATCAACCCTGGAATCTTCTTTTGCTGTCGATGGTCTTGTCCTCAAATAAACCCAGCTTTCCTCCGACCCAAACCCCGATTTGCCTGCTGAGAGCTCCACCTCCTCCTCCTCCTCCTCCCATGTGCCAGGCTCCCTCCGTGCATGAAGTAGCCCAGTAGTTTGTTGTAAAACATCTCCAGTGCATCACCATCCAGACGGACGCCGTAGTGGGGATAAGGGAGCACACCGTAACCTCCCGAGGGAACCGAGGACCGGAGAAAGAGCCCAGGCATCGCCGAGGGAGAACCTTTTTTCCAGGTACTGTTGTGCGTAATTAAAGCTCATAATGAGGCAGTCTCCGTGTTGTCTAGAGTGGCCTCACGCTACTGCGGTGGGCACACATCTTTCTTTTTCGGCCAACACCATCTAGGCGTTACATGTGTTTAGTTAAATATGATTAAGTGGAACATTTAAATATAAATAGTCCCCTTCTGGGCGCATTTTGTGTAATCATGTTTGCGACTTTCCCTGGCCCGTATCAATTGTCAAAGGGTGGACTATTTTAAGACACTCAAACGAAAGTCAAAGCTTATTTGGGGTTCCTTTCATGGGAGATGTAAAAGCTTAAGAAAAAGTGCTTATATTTTCCAAAGAAAACATGTTGTCTAGGCGAGGCATGATTACCGAATAGTTTCTGCTGAATGGGGCTGGCGAAGACGGCCGGACACAACAGTGTCGATCCGCAGTGTCTCATTTTCAGCGGATAGATGCCTCCGCATTAAACCACACCCCTGGCGGGCTGGGACCCCATGATAGGGACTCGATCAACGGGCTGATTTAGGAAGCTCCGTGACTTTGTGCGTCTATTGAGAGCACGTGCTGTTTGTTTGGATTCAAACTGCCCCATTATACCCTTTATACCCCATTATACCCTAACTTTCTGAGCACTTTTGCCCTTCGTTTTGGCAGTTCGTTTTAATGAAATACTATAGAAATTAGCTAAGGATATAGGTAGCGTGAATGAGTAGTGAGGTTCGGTATAGAAACAGGTTTTGCGTTGAGAGACTTGAGACTTGAGACATGTAGGCTTAGACAGTCTTCCCTCCCCAACCCATACGACAGAAGGGTAAACATACTTCAGTTACCAACAGGATACCGATTGGGAAAGTGTGTGTGTGTGTGTGTGTGTGTGTGTGTGTGTGTGTGTGTGTGTGTGTGTGTGTGTGTGTGTGTGTGTGTGTGTGTGTGTGTGTGTGTGACACTCTACCGAGACCTCTCCTTCTCCTCAGGGTTTAAATCATAGCCCATTCATTATACTGCAACATAATGTAATCGTAATGCAACCATAGTGTTGTATAGTGTTGTAACCATAGCATTTTATACAACAAACTAAGGATAATAACATATTGGTCAAAGTGTTTGAATAGACTTGCGAAGTGTATTTTCTGTCGTCGAAGCTGCTGGAATACCTCACTCTAATTTATCAAGATGGAATGTAGTTAAGTGACTCAAAAGTATTTTTTAAATAACCAGATTCAGAACTTCCTGCTGCCGTTTGAGCAAAACAAAGGCCACTTTGGTTGGTGACAAAAAAAAAGAGACAGGACACACACACACACACACACACACACACACACACACACACACACACACACACACACACACACACACACACACACACACACACACACACACACACACACACACACACACACACACAGGACACAAACTGTCCTGTTAAGTACTGTCTGTCTCGTATTAATTGTACTGTGTCAGAAACATTTTGCGTGTTCGTGTTGCGGTTGATCCGCCAGTAAGACATGTTGGTTTCTGTTTTGTCATGTGACCTGCTGACTTCCTCCTTTTATTCTTCTGACTCACTGTGTGTGTGTGTGTGTGTGTGTGTGTGTGTGTGTGTGTGTGTGTGTGTGTGTGTGTGTGTGTGTGTGTGTGAGTGAGATATGCAGCTGTTGAGCCTCATATAACAGGATGTTAAGCAGGTACACACACACACACACACACACACACACACACACACACACACACACACACACACACACACACACACACAGTTAATAACATGCATAAGGTTCGATGGATGCCAACTTCCCACACACTTGTTGAGGAAGTGTAACATATCTTTCTTCCAGTATCAGGACAGAGGAGGGGACTGTATCCCAGGGCCTGGCTGTCATGCTGATCATGTGACCTATAACACAGACACCCCACCAGAGAGACCGTTCTCCCAATGCACTGCCTGTACCCCGAAAACCCAACCAAATGGGTGGATAGACTGTAGAAATATATGGAGGCAGCTTCTGTGACGTCACACATTTGTGTTCACACGACGATGTTGTGAGGTCTTAGATTTCTTATTTTAGTTTGCTTGGATCTTTGATTTCATGCTATTGCTTGAGATGTAACCTGAAGCTGATGCAATCCATATTTGGCACATTAAGGGCGGGAATTTAATGACCGCTCCATTGCCACCGAATACTTCAGAAGAATAAAAACATTGCCCTGCATAACGAAAATTAAATCACAATTTTCCTATTGACTTAAAAAGGCAGGTGTCTGGTCTTTTTGCATCCGACCACTGAAACTCAACTCTGCTCTCTGCCTCTCTGCCTGCTGGTTCCTCTGTGTTTTCACAGAGGAACTGGTGTGTGTGTGTGTGTGTGTGTGGTGCAGGGAGCCAGTGGGCAGGGATGAGAGGGTCAGCTGATGTAGGGCACCTGTACAGGTGAGGCTTGGAGGCTTTATAAGCTGGAGCACATCAGCCTGCCAGTCTCTCTCTCTGTGCCCTAACAAAGACACAGGTTGGTTTTGTTCCTCTTGGTTCTGTGGCTGATGTTTAAGGACATTTTGGCCTGGTTTTAAGTTACGCCACACACACCACGGACACACCTCAGCTTTCATTCTTACATTTCTTTATTTTGGATGTATCAATACGACATAACCCTTTTAATCATGTGTGGACTCGTCTTTGTGTGGATCTCAGAGCCTGTTTGCTACAATACACAGTTAAAATAAAACGCATCACTCGCTCAACTCACTCCCTCGCTCGCTCGCTCGCTCGCTCATTCACGATCTCTGTCTCGAGAGCCCGTTGCCCCCACTCCCAGCCGCCGCCTCGCTCCATCACCAGCTCCCTAATGGGATCACTCCGCCGCTCCCTCATCTTTAAGTGTGTGTGTAACCGGGCGCTGTGGTTTCCAGGGCGATGGTGGTCCCGTACGAGGGCCAGTCCTTCTCCACGCTGAGGAGCCAGTGTCGGGAGGGGGGCCGTCTGTTTGAGGACCCGCTGTTCCCCGCCGCCGACCGCTCCCTCTTCTACGAGGACAACAGCATCGGCCGAGTGACATGGAAAAGACCCAAGGTGAGAGAGAGAGAGAGAGAGAGAGAGAGGGGGGGAGGGAGGGGGAGAGAGAGAGAGAGAGAGAGAGAGAGAGAGAGAGGGGGAGAGAGAGAGGGAGAGGGAGAGAGAGGGAGGGTGGGAGAGAGAGAGAGAGAGAGAAATGTTGCATTTGTGTGTTTGTATAACCTTTGGGCTGAGGTCTGTTTGGATAGGAGCAAAAAAGCAAATCGTGTGTTTGCAGTCGGTACGTTTCCCTGTCTGAGAGGAAAAGTGCGTTCTGCTGCAGTGGGCTGACCAGCCAAGCCAGACTGTTCAACATTGAGTGGGTCAGTGGGAGGCTGCTGAAGAGATGCTGACTCTGATGTGGTTTAGTCTCAAAGGGAAGGGTGTGCAACTCTGGAGCGGAACCAACTCTGCCTGAAACACTTAGTCATTGGAAACGATGCTGTCATTTTACTTTCAGTTAAAATGCATCGATACATTTCCCCTTTATAGTTGAGCATTTTCAAACTTGTATAAAAACGATTCACTCAAGTCAAACAATCCCATTGCAGCTAGCATTAGCTGTTGCACACGTCGCTCTACCTGACATGGAACAGGTGTAAATAAAGGTTCAGAAAATGAGTTATTTGAACGTAAATCAGGACCACCTCCCTGATTTCACCCACCCAGGGTGGAGGGGGGGGAGACCGTTATAATACATGGGACGGAAACAGAGTCTGTGGAGTGGGGGAGATGGGTTCTGTGTTCTCAGGGACAGGAAGCGGTTGGGTGGCACCCACACTTCAGCTACATCATGTTCCACCGCAGAGTGGTGCATGCTGGGTCATTTTGTAGTGGGTTTGATTTGTGTATCAGTGTGTACTCGGGCGTCGCTGGATGCCTCCGCCTCGGTATGGGTTAGACGAGGTGTGTTTGTTTGACTTCCAAAGCCCTCGTGCTGAAGTGAGGCAAACTGCATCCTGACTACAGCTGGGTGAAATGTCAATGTTTGATACGGGATTTATTGATATCTCACTGGCTCTGTGAGGCCAAGTCAGTACACTCCCTGTCTTAACCTTAAATCAAATAAAAGTACAGTGCAGTACAAACAGTAGTCCTGGAGGTAGTTGGTCCAGCTACCTTTCTGTGTTTCGATTATTGGTGTCAAGTCAATTTTTATTTCTATAGCGCATTTACACACGGCTGAGCCGCACCAAAGTGCTTCACAAGAAAGTGCTTAACCCTCCTATCATGATAGGGGACAATTTGACCCGATTCAATATTAAGATTCTCTAAAAACAAACATACTTTATTCAGCTAGATTTCTTACTTTTCCTAACTCTATGGGGTAAACATGGAAAACAAAAAGAACACATGTCCTGTACACATTTTGTACACATCGGTGTTGTTGGGGTTATTTTGACCCCCAGCAGTATTTTTCTATAAAACCATCCAACACAAAAAAAATCTTGTTTTTTTTGTGTTGGATGATAATTGATCTCGTTACAACGCTGATAATACTCGCAGCATGGGGGGTGGGGCAAACATACAACCGCGAGAACTCTGATAATTCTTGCAGTATGTGGGACGGGGCAAACAAAGTTGCCCCGAGAACTTTGATAATTCAGGCAACATTTCTCTTTGCATTTGTGCCTCAACTAAACATGTTGAAAATGACCCCCAGACAGGAAAATATCTGTGTGGCCGCTGGGCTTTCAGGGTGTGCTCCTGATGAGAACGAAGCCAGTGAGATAAGACATTCTGACCATCCTGTTGTTTCTCAAACACAATTATACCCCCTTGTCATATCTCAACCACCAAGAACTGACATTACTTGACATGACATGCTGATCCCCAGTTACAAGACAGGGTAGACTGACTGCAGCTAATGTCATCTAAATGGTTAGACGCCCCAGATATGCTAGCACCAGTCATATACAAGACAATCTGCATTTGAACTATATTATATCTTACTATGTATAAATACATTACTATATTTGAATATCAACATAAAGCCCGGAAAACACCAATACATAATTTGTTTTTCATTTTAGGTCTAAGAATGAGATAGTACAGTGATTTGCATATTTTGCAAAAAAGTCATATACAATCAATACTTGATGTATAAGGGAAGTTATGGAAGTAAATCTGTGCCATCGGATTTTGTAAATAAAAAGCCTTTGAATTCTAAGCACTGAATGTTTATTCATTGAAATAACGTATCTGGATTTTTTGCCTCTGAATATAAATCTTTTTAACCTTTGTTTTTCAATATAAAATATTCAAAATAAATTATGTTTGAATGATGTGATGTGTGAAATGAATAAATGAATGAGAAAAGCAACGGTGGTGGACCTTACTAAACGCCCTATCCATTGTATCGGTCTGTAAAATGCTGATCAATGCTGAATTTTTTAACATTGAAAAATAAAGCTGAAAATGATTTATTGAACATTTTAAGAGTTCAATTCAGAGGCAAAAAAAATCCAGATACGTTAATTCAGTGCATAAATATTCATTGAATTCAATGGCTTTTTATCTTCAAAATCCTTAAGAAAGAAAAAAAAAGTACTGCCATCGGCAGTCATGTATCATTTACTGGGCTATGAAGATGGTCAGTAGGAAGGCCTAAAGTAGTATCTAAGTTGTACATTTATTTGAACATAATAGGAGGGTTGACGCAATAAACAAAGAAATGGGGCAAAAATAAAAAATATAAAAAACATCTCGGTGTGCAAGACGTTTTCATGAGTCACTTTATCCGCCTCCATATTCAAAGCAGACGTTCAGAAACAATTGAATAACAACCAAAAAGCAAAAAGAAATATAATAATATTTTCTAATAATTATAAATAAATGCATTTAGGAACTGAGGACATAGTGGCCACTCCAGTGAGGGAGACTGTCGCACAGTGATTCCACGTCACTACTCAAAGTGAAACTTTGAAAGGGAAAGCAAAAGCGAGCCAACGAGAGAACGCCAAGACTCGCATACGGGTCGGATCAGTCGTTTTGTATCACTCTGTTGCTACAATGGCGGACATAACACCCCTAGTGAACGATCTGTCCTGTTCGGTTTGCCATTACATCTTTAACGACCCTGTTATCCTATCGTGTAGTCACCGTTTCTGCAAAGGCTGTCTGCAGAGTTGGTGGATGCAAAGCCAGGAACACCTGTGTCCACTTTGCAAGAGGAGATCTTCAAAGACCGAACCACCCAGGAATATTGCTCTGAAGAACCTTTCGGAAGCCTTCCAGCGGGGGAACGCGGATCTATGCCCTCTGCACGGTGAGAAACTCGAGCTCTTCTGTCTCGATGACCTGGAGACGGCGTGTCTCATCTGTCGAGATTCTGAAAAACACGCCAACCACAGATTCCTTCCTGTGGATGAAGCTGCCCCGAGCCACAGAAAAGAAATTCAGGAATTATTCAAATCCCAGAAGGTGAAGTTAAACGACTTTGTTGAGACCAAGAGAAAGTGTGATCAAATAGCAGCACACATTAAAGTCCAGACCGCGCACACCGAGAGACAGATTCAAAAGGAGTTTGAGAAGCTTCACCAGTTTCTCCAAGATGAAGAGAAGTTCAGGATCACAGCGCTGAGAGACGAAGAGCAGATGAAAGGTCAGAAGATAAAGAAGAAGATTGAGGAACTGTCGATGCAGATAGAAACCATTTCACAAACCGTCACAGAGACGGAGCAGCAGCTGGGGGCTGGAGACGTTTCCTTCCTGAAGAAGGCTACAGCAGAGAAAGCAGGCCAGCCCCGACCCTCGCCGGCTCTACCCGAGGGGGCGCTGCTGGACGTGGCCAAACACCTGGGCAACCTGGCCTACGCAGTCCTGAAGAAGCTGGAGGACAACGTCTCCTACTTTCCTGTGATCTTGGACCCCAACACCGCTGCCCCCGATCTCCACTTGTCTGATGATCTGACCAGCGTGAGATGTGGAGCGAGACAACAGCTCCCTGAGAACCCAGAGAGGCTGGTGTATGGCGTGCTGGGATCTAGGTCACTTGAATCAGGGACCTGCACCTGGGAGGTAGAGGTGGGAGACAGCGCCCACTGGGAGCTTGGTGTTAGCAATGGTATCTACAGAAAATCTGGTATAGAAACGATTTCATTGAATAGTTTTTTGTTCAATCTCTTTGGTCCTGATTGTTTTAAAATAGTGTTTCATAAAGGTAGATACAGATCACAAAAAGGTACACAATCGGTTGATCTCCCAGCGATGCAGAAGTTACAGAGGATCAGAATGACGTGGGATCCGACCACTCATGAAATGTCCTTCAGTGATTTTAAAACCAACCATAAAATGCGGGGGCAACTATCATTGTCTCTACTATTACCATTTTTCCATTCCACTGATGCAGTTCCTTTGAGTATTTGCCCAGGGAAGAACCTGCCTGGGAGTTAGGAACGATGTGAGTGTACCTGTAGAAGCTGTTTATTTCTGTGTTGTTAACATATTCTGTATTGTCCTTGTTGATCTGTAAGCGATGGAAAACAGATTTTCTTTTTGAATATTGAAAATAATATTATTTAGACATACATGTTTTCTTGGCCACATGCTCAAAGACGAATGTTGTATGGTTTCGTCAGATCATGTTATTGAACAGGTTTATGTGACGTGTAAATGTATTAAGTTTGACTTGGTAAAATGTTGTGTAAATGTATTAGAAATTAGAAAAAGTGTTGTCTAAATGTGTGACATAGTCATAGTATTATTATTAGTCATTAAATTGAACAGGGTGATAGCTGGGAGAGCTTCAGAGGTAATTAGCCAGATTGTCATTTTGATTTTAAGAATAAAAAAAATAAAGAAGAAAATAATATAGTTTTTTGTGGTGGTTTTGCCTATTGCTTAACATCTTGTGAGTCATCACTTGTCAATCACCACCACAACGGATCAGTTGGCGACACAAAGGTGTGTTAGCAGCATAACAATGGAATGTCAGCAACACAAAGAAGAGACGCATTCGACGCAACAATCATAGCGCTGCACCGTCCCAGCAGGCAGTTTGGGTGGTGAGGTATACTCACGGAGGACCTTTGGGTTCTCTTAAGGGTTGTAGTTAATTAATAAAACAGTAATCATTTACAATTGATCTAGTGAGTCTATTAAATGTTAGCAATAATGGAAAAATGCTCATTACAAGTCACCAGAGTGCAAGGTGAAGTCTTAAATATTCTTGATTTTGTTGATATTCTAATCAATGAACCAAATTACAGAAGCGTCAAGCAGCAACTGTATTTATAATTCACAAATTACTTTTCATCTGTCAAAATCAGATTTCATTAATCTCCTGTTGATTGACTCATCAATGAATGATCGTTGCAGCCCAATGCTCCACTGTCGAGGAGCCATCCAGTTCAGTCGGCTTTCAGCTCATGTACGTGAAACAGAACCTGGTGGTTGTACTTTATCTGAAGAGTAACCTTGTTAGAATGCCCTGCCTGGCCTCCAGTGGAGCACCAGATGCTAGTAAGGTGCGGCTGGTGTGCGATGAGTGTTTGGTCTCCTAGCGCACCCACAAAAAGCTTCACTAGGCCCAGGGCTCAAGGCCGAGGTCACTAATGGGTGATAAGCATGAAACATTAATGATCTACACACTCTTCTGAGATAAGACCTAGGAAAGGCCATTCTTCAATCCATCAGTAGTATCAACCGGCTGACAGACTGAAGACAATAACTCGTTCTGTTTCCGAGGAGCCGTCAATCCTGACTAAGTAAAGCTTTGGCTTTAAACAAATATCCACTGAAACTAACTGGACATGTTTTAAATGCTCTCTGCAGTATGTTCTCTGCCAGACCCAGTTCACCGTCATAAGGACCGGCCCAGATGATTTGTGAACACGCTACGCTAAGATTAGGCTACATTTACATGTTGTTATGCCGAACTAAAAATACAGTACGCCTTCCGTAGCTGCCGTGCTTAGTCATCTTCTAGGGTGTGTGTTTGTGTTTGGTTTAAGTCACTCCTCTCATTTGGCAGTCTTCCAGTGGGAGCTTGAATCCATATGCTCTGTGGTCGGGGCCTCCCAGAGTCCCGGAGATTAGCTTGTCATTTAAAAGAGGGCAGTGGCTCCTGGAACAAGAGGTGCTTTTGATCGCAGGCCTTACAAGTCGAACAAGGTTTTCATCAACCTAAGACCCCAGCTGTGCGAAATTACAACCTGGACAGTTAAAGATAAACTGAAACTAACATTTACATTTAGTCGTTCCCAGCTTCTATCCAAAGTGTTCTACAAATGAGGCTCAGAAGAAGCCTTTAACTACAGTTAAAGTTAGGAGTAGCTGAACAAAGTAGCTTACGGATCAACCAATCAGAGATCATACATTTAAACAACTTATAAGTTCAACGTAGTAGCTCAACATCTTTCATCACCCATTTTGCCCCGTAGGGTTTTCCCATCCATGGTTCCCATGGTAGTTTTGACCTGGTAACCGGAGAGGTCTACTCCACCCAGAGCACCTTGCTGGCAGTGGGGCGGTTATCTGGTGGCTATTGAAAAAAATAACCATACCTACAGTAGTCCTAGACCAGGATGTGCTTTAGAAAGACAGAGGTCACACACACACACACACACACACACACACACACACACACACACACACACACACACACACACACACACACACACACACACACACACACACACACACACACACACACACACACTATCACACACCATCTCTGCCCATCTCTGGGTGTGTGGAGTGTTGTGATTGAAAGCCACTGTCTTTGACTTGCTGTTATTTAAACTTTAGTGTAAAGCGCTTCATTGCCAAATAAATGACTTACTATGTATGACAACACTATTAGTTGTCATGTCATATAACTAGCAGTTCCATGAACATTAACATCTCAACGGAGCGATTTGTTTGTTGTTTGTGTCCTTGAGTCGAGATGTCCTGCCAGTGTTTACTGTGATCGAGAGCCAACTCATTACTACAATAACATGTGTGTGTGTGTGTGTGTGTGTGTGTGTGTGTGTGTGTGTGTGTGTGTGTGTGTGTATGGTTGTGTGCGTGTGTGCATCCGCTCAGAGTGTTATGGCACCCCCTGGTGTTGGCAGATCTGTAAGAGAGTCTGATTTCTTTATTTGTTCCGCTCAGAGTGTTATGGCACCCCCTGGTGTTGGCAGATCTGTAAGAGAGTCTGATTTCTTTATTTGTTTCCATCCTCCCTCCCTCCCTCCCTCCCTCCCTCCCTCCCTCCCTCCCCCAGGAGCTATGCAGTGACCCCCATCTCTTCGTGGATGGACTCAGTGCCCACGACCTGCACCAGGGCCAGCTGGGCAACTGCTGGTTCGTGGCGGCCTGCTCCAGCCTGGCGTCCAGGGAGGCGCTGTGGCAGAAGGTGAGAGAGAGAGAGAGAGTCTAAACAAAGATATACAAATCAACATAAATACAACAGTATAACAACAGTATATACAGCTTATAAAATAACAGTTTCACACTTCTGCTGTATTCCAATACAAATTCAGATACAATTGTAGGTGAATGGAGATGCGTGTCATAATGTTAGCAGCTGTAGCTGGTATTAAGAAGGTCTCAAAACATTAGCACAAGCTCAAATGAAGGAATAATAAGCCAAAAAAGGAAGATATTAGCACGGTTACTTTGAGTCCGTGGCTAAAAGTGGGACAGCTTTCTGTTGTGTGTATTTCAAACCCCTTTTCTTTCAAAATCTCTTCTTGACCAGAGGTATCTCGTCTATCAGACAGAAATGGTTTGTTGAACACATCTGTCCTCCATTACTGAAATTGCAGAGGGAGGAGTCGGGAGAGAAGGAAAGAGGGAGAGGGAGGTAAAAGGACAGTGAGAGAACAGCCTCATTGGGGCGGGACTCAGGGACTAGCTAACCAGGGGGACTAGCTAACCAGGGGACTAGCTACCAGGGGACCAGTGACAAGGGCCAGTGTGTTTTGCTGACTTACCCCCTCATCAGAACAAACAGATGTGTTGCTGGGGCCAGTGCACTCTGATGACATCACACCAGGGAAGTACCAGAGCGCCCCTAGTGGCAACAGCCCCTAGTGACATCCGACCTCTCTGCTGACATCAACGGGTCGCGTTCACGCAGTTAGCATGACTGAGGAAGCGTTAGAATAAGTGGGTTACGTGTTCGGAGATGTATTTCCCATATTACTTCCGATATTTCTGAAACTAGTCCTTGATCCGCACCCTCCCTTCTCTCTCTCTCCTCTCTCTCTCTCTCTCTCTCTCTCTCTCTCTCTCTCTCTCTCTCTCTCTCCTCTCTCTCTCTCTCTCTCTCTCTCTCTCTCTCTCTCTCCTCTTTTCCCTCTATATTTATCTTTCCTCCCTTGTTCCTGTCTACTGTCACTAGCAGACACAACAAGAGAGCAGGCACAGGCGCATGGACGCACGCACACACGAGTCACTCTATTGATCAATGTTTGAGGGGATTCATTGATCCATTCTGCTCTTCTTTTTCGTGTTGTACACAATTGCACATACTAAAGATTTAATTGAACCACACAAACAAAAAAAGGCTGTAAAAAAGCCAAGATCATAATTTTATTAAGATTTGGTATAAAAAGGCTTATTATTAACAGATTGACGTACTTTAGATTTTGTTATCACTTCCTTATTATTTAAAGTGTTTCAATGGTAACTCATTTTCGAATTCTATTAAAAATGTAATTTTTCTCTCAAAGTTTCAATTCAAATGTACAACATTTCGAGAATGAATTCGGTTTTTGCATGCGTTGAACCGTTTAAACATCTGCTTTTCAAAAACAAATGAGGCAAACAGGAGCTTGTTCTATGTCGCTTAACGTTAGCAGGCCGCCAAACGAACTACAACGCTGCAAGCACGCGCCGTCCCTCGTCGCCTTCATACACACGGCCCCCCCCGTCAGGGCAGGAGATGTAATGGTTTCTAATGCATGCAGAACAGAGATCTACGGACGAGCAAAGACGATGAGCAAAGACGTCGAAACAAAGTCCAGAAGAGGATGAAAATCAGAAGTGCTTTTGAAAAGGGGGTGACGGCGAAGCGTCTCAACGGACCCCCCGGACCCCCCGGACGGACAGCTGACGGCCGCTGACCTCAGGAAACCGGTCCCATCAGGGGGGGGTTGGGGGTCCACCGGTTCCCACTACTCGGGCGTGAACTCCAGCGAGCAGCTGACCTTGTCGGGCGTGGCGCCCTCCTTGTAGGCGATCAGGAAGTACATGACCTTGCGCACCTTGGCCATCTCGGCGATGCGCTCGCCGAAACCCTGCATGTCGGCCTCCAGGCACTTGAGCGGCAGGTCCAGCGGGTCGCCGGGTCGTTGCGCCAGAAGGTGCCCACGGGCTCCAGCAGCTGGCGGGTCATGAGGTGCGTGAGGTCGGGGGTCCAGAGCTGGGAGATGCCCGTGACGGTGACGCGCCCGTGGCCGGTGAGCGCCACGTGCCAGCGCGTGAAGGCCAGCTCCTGGACGCGGAAGTCCAGGCGGTAGGCGGCCTCGTGGGGCAGCAGCAGCCGCTCGCCGTCCTGCCGCTTCTGGCCCGTGCGCTGCAGGGCCGCCACGCGCTGGACGCATCAGCTAGAGGGAGGGGGGGGGGGGGGGCGCCAGGGGGAGGGGGGGGGGAGACAGAGGGAGGGGGGGGGGAGACAGAGGGAGGGGAGGGGACGTCAGAGGGAGGGGGGGGGAGACAGAGGGAGGGGAGGGGACATCAGAGGGAGGTGGGGGAGACAGAGGGAGGGGAGGGGACGTCAGAGGGAGGGGGGGGGGAGACAGAGGGAGGGGGGGGGGCGTCAGAGGGAGGGGGGGGGAGGGGGAGGGAAGGGGGAGGGAAAGAGACAGAGGGTGGGAGCAAAAGAGAGTGAGAGAGAGAAAGGCAGAGGAGGAGAAGGGGGAGGGAGGAGGGAGGGAAGGAGGGAGCAAGAGGGTAGGAGGGGGAGAAGTAGGAGGGAGGAGGGAGGGAGAGAGGCAGAGGAGGAGGGGGGCGGGAGTGAGAGACGTAGGGGGAGTAGAAGGGAAGGGAGTAAGAGAGAGAAAGGTAGATGAGGAGAGAAGGAGCGAGAAAGTAAGAGGGAGGGGGAGGACAAGGGAGGAAGGGGTGAGGGAGGTGTTGTGGAAACCAAGGAGAAGGTGGTGAGGAAGAGGTAGGTGGATGGAGAGAGAGAGAGAGAGAGAGAGAGAGAGAGAGAGAGAGAGAGAGAGAGAGAGAGAGAGAGAGAGAGAGAGAGAGAGAGAGAGAGAGAAGAGAGAGAGAGAGAGAGAGAGAGAGAGAGAGAGAGAGAGAGAGGGGAACAGAGCAGCAACCAAGAGATGAGCAGAGGGTGAGGATAGAAATAGGGGGGGAGGCGGGGGGAGAGTGCTGATGAGGGGTCGATGCTGGTTGGCTGGTTTCTGAGCCGTCTACTACCAGCCGACACTGACCAACACGCCACCTCACATTTAATGCAGTCGCGGAGCGTCATATCAAAAACAATATTCATACAAAAAAAACAACATAAAATGGAAAGCGTTGCTATGGCAACGTTCCAATCACAGCCCAAGCCAATGCCAAGGAAAGTTCACTTGTACGCTGGGAGGGAGAATTCAAATATGTGTTTTGCTCATTTTTCAATTATGCGTCTGCTGTATATTAAAAGGCTTAGTCTGACACAACGAATGACAGAGGAGAGGAGACTGGCAGGAGAGAGTGTGGAGTCCTGTTGTACTCAGCGTGTGGTCCCTACCTCGGTCAGAGCGCTGTCCTCTGTGAACGACAGCGTGATGGCCTCGGCACCGGGGGCTTTGTCCAGACCCGAGTCCACGCTGGAGCTCATGTTCCTGGGGAGGGGCCGCGGTCGGCTGGTGCGGACGGAGGGAGGCTGAGAGGAGGGATGGGTAGATGCAGCGATGGATGCTGTCCTGGAGGATAGTTTGTGTGGTTGTCCTTGATCTCTTTTTGCTCTTCTGGGTGATGCCAAGTCAAACCTCTCTCTCTTACTCCCTCGGTCTCGCTCTCCCGCTCTCTCTCTCTCTCTCTCTCTCTCTCTCTCTCTCTCTCTCTCTCTCTCTCTCCTCTCTCTCTCTCTCTCTCTCTCTCTCTCTCTCTCTCTTCTCTCCCTCCCCTTTCTTTTATGCAACCCACCTCCCCTTATCTCGCTCACTCTTCCATGGATGCTCTCTCCCTCTCCCTCTCTAACCCCCCACCTCTCTCTCCTCTCTCTCTCTCTCTCTCTCTCTCCTCTCTCTCTCTCTCGTCTCTCTCTCTCTCCCCAGAGGGCAGGCTGTGGCTCTGGTTGTGTTTATATTGATTGTTGCTGTTCTACATTTTGTGTGTGTGATAATTTTCCCTGTCCTTTTTTTTAATTTATTTTTTACTTTTGCCGAAGTTTGCGATTGTAAAAAAACGTTATTCCTTTTTTTTTTTTTTGGTTTGGTAGTCATAAAATCAATCAAAACAAGGGTATCAACACCATGAATTAAAAAAACAAAATCAAACCAAAACAGGCTTGACGTCTCCTTTTAAGCCACTTATGGCTCCCCTTAGCACACAAGAGGAGACGGGGAGAACAGGCAGCAGAAGCAGACCTTTCTTTGGTGAACGCACGCAGGCACACCCGGCCCTTGATTTGATTTGGTGTGTTTTCCACTTTCTTGTGCCGCTGTGTGTGAGGCGTGACGCAACGCGCGGCACTAGGCAACAGGAAGTGATGACGTACAAGAGGGAACTCTGGGAATTTCCTGAGGGCTTCTGGGAGATCTGCTGGTCATAGTTCAATGGACCCATTCTTATTTATATCAGTCCCCCCTGCTAGTGTGCGTGTGCGCTTGTGCGTGTGTGTGTGCGTGTGTGTGCGTGTGTGTGTGTGTGCAAGTGAGAGAGAGAGAGGCAGTTGTGGGGGATACAGTGGGATTCTCTCTGTAACAGAAAGTACTTGATATTCCACAGGCATGTGTGTTGGTTCTGTTGTGGTTCCACTTGGTCACGATGTTCTCCGGTCTTCAAGGGAATCCT
>NC_082397.1:7653100-7663100 GCF_031168955.1 Gadus macrocephalus
CACACACACACATACAGAGAGACACACACACTCACATACAGAGAGACACACACACACACACACACACACACACACACACACACACACACACACACACACACACACACACACACACACACACACACACACACACACAGCAAGGGAGGCCTCATAAGCTGTTCCATCAAGGTACACACACACAGAGACACACACACACACAAACAGGCACACACACATACACACACGGCAGGGGAGGCGTCATCAGCTGTTCCATCGAGGTACCTACTGAGTGAGCATACATATACACACACACACACGTACACATGCACCAACACCAACACACGCCCACAACGCACACAGACACACACACACAAAATCTGCACAGGTAAATACACCCATACAAGCAAACATATACATACATACAAAGACACACACTCAGACATACATACACACACACATTTATATACACACACATAATCTTGCATGTATGAAAACATCTGTACTGATGTGTCTGTATGCGACCATAAAGCCAGCCAGCCAGCCAGACAGACAGACAGACAGACAGACAGACAGAGACACCGGCAGAGAGACAGACAGACAGACAGACAGACAGACAGACAGATAGACCCAGTCTCACAGTGCCCCCCCCCCCAGGCCACCACGGCCTCGGACATGGAGGCGCGGCTGGACTGCGGGCTGGTGAAGGGCCACGCCTACGCGGTGACGGACGTGCGGCGGGTGCGTCTGGGCAGCGGCCTGCTGGCCTTCTTCAAGGCGGAGAAGCTGGACATGATCCGCATGAGGAACCCCTGGGGCCAGCGCGAGTGGAACGGCCCCTGGAGCGACAGGTGACCCCCCCTGTGTGTGTGTGTGTGTGTGTGTGTGTGTGTGTGTGTGTGTGTGTGTGTGTGTGTGTGTGTGTGTGTGTGTGTGTGTCTGGGAAGACATTTATTGTGTTAACTCTTTAATGCTAATTTTCTATTTTTTATAAAATATGTCTTGATAAGTTTTGTATTTCTATTATAAAATAGATCTTAATAAACATTGTATTCCTAATATAAAATATTTATTAAGGCATGTTTTTTTAAGCCTTTTAGTGTTTGTCTTCTCGTATTGAAATTCTTTCAGGAATGGTATTTCGGTTGGAAACTGGCAAACCCTCACATGTGCTTTGTTCTTCTTCTGTGGTATTTCAACCATGGTTTTGCTTTACACACCCTATAACCCCGTTCGATCTTGGAATATGTTATTCATTTAGTATTACTTCATTGGGTATGTCAGCATACTTCAAACCAGCGGTGATCAAACGTCACCAAATTACCTCACCAAAATGTCTTGAGAGCTCTTTGTGTTCCCCTTTCTATCGCCCATTATATTTTTCCCTTCCTGTTTAGTTAAATGGCGTTTCTCTTTGCCACTGTTCCAGTCTGTAAGGGCGTGTTTCGAAGGCTCCTGTGTGGATACACCTGTGCTGACGTGTGTTGTTGTTGCCTTCTGTGCCCGCAGCTCGGAGGAGTGGCAGAAGGTCAGCAAGAGCGAGCGGGAGAGCATGGGCGTCACCGTGCAGGACGATGGGGAGTTCTGGTGAGTGGCGTGTGGTGTGCCGCTGCCATCTAGTGGTAGACCTGGATATGGCAGCTGGATGAAATTAATGGATGAACTTTGTAGTCTCTAATCAGGATTCGGCTCTATGTCTCTCCAAATCTCTCACTCACCTCTCTCTCTGTTTTTTCTTGAATCAATCCTATCTGTCTGACCCTTTCTCTCCATCTCATCTGCGCTAATTGCTATCTTGTTGCGGTTTATCTCTCTCTCTCTTCGACATCCAGAGTCAGTCCAGTGTTGGTGGTCCGGGAATATGTAGTTTCAATTATAGGATGTATTGATAATTATGTTTGTTGTCAAGATAATATTTCAATACTGAAAAATATGTACATATTTTCAACATATATATCAATTGTTTTTTTTGTGTTTGTGCGTGTTTGTCTCTCTGAATGTTTGTGCGTGCGTGTGTGTTTGTCTCTGTCTGAATGTTTGTGTGTGTGTGTGTGTGTATGTGTGTGTGTGTGTGTGTGTGTGTGTGTGTGTGTGTGTGTGTGTGTGTGTGTGCGCGTTTGTCACCTCCAGGATGATGTTTGATGACTTCCTGGCTAACTTCACGGACCTGATCCTGTGCCGTCTGATCAACACCTCCTACCTGAGCTTCCACAAGACCTGGGAGGAGGCGGTGCTGAGCGGGTCCTGGAGTCGCCACGACGATCCGCTGTCCAACCGCGCCGGCGGCTGCCTCAACAACAAGCTCAGCTACATGCAGAACCCGCAGGTGTGTGTGTGTGTGTGTGTGTGTGTGTGTGTGTGTGTGTGTGTGTGTGTGTGTGTGTGTGTGTGTGTGTGTGTGTGTGTGTGTGTGTGTGTGTGTGTGTGTGGGTGGATGGTGCAGGGTAACCAATGTAAAAGTAGAAGAGCATCTCTTGTTTATATGTTGAAGCACCTAAAAGCAGTTGCTTTACTTATTTTGTGCTTTTTTTTTTACTTGTACTTAAATGATTCTTCACTTCACTTCTTTTTGGGGTATATTTTCATTGTTGAATGCACTTTTGTGTGTGTGTGTGTGTGTGTGTGTGTAATTGGTTTATCTGTGTGTGTGTGTGTGTGTGTTCAGTACGTGTTTGACGTGAAGAAGCCAGAGGACGAGGTGCTGGTGTGTGTGTGTGTGTGTGTGTGTGTTGGTTTGTCTCTCTGTGTGTGTGTTTAGTACGTGTTTGATGTGAAGAAGCCAGAGGACGAGGTGCTGGTGTGTGTGTGTGTGTGTATATGTGTATGTGTTAATGGGCTTGTCTCTCTGTGTGTTCAGTACGTGTTTGACGTGAAGAAGCCAGAGGACGAGGTGCTGGTGTGTGTGTGTGTGTGTGTATATGTATATGTGTATGTGTTAATGGGCTTGTCTCTCTGTGTGTTCAGTACGTGTTTGACGTGAAGAAGCCAGAGGACGAGGTGCTGGTGTGTCTGCAGCAGAGGGACCGCAGAGCGACACTGAGGGAGGGTCGAGGGGAGAACCTGGCCGTGGGCTTCGACATTCAGAGGGTCCGTA
The DNA here is from genome assembly GCF_031168955.1 of Gadus macrocephalus. Taxonomy (NCBI): domain Eukaryota; kingdom Metazoa; phylum Chordata; class Actinopteri; order Gadiformes; family Gadidae; genus Gadus; species Gadus macrocephalus. Next base: position 7,656,171 of record NC_082397.1, read on the forward strand.
CACTGCGTGTGTGTGTGTCTGTGACCCAGGAATATGTAGTGTAGTGTGTGTAGTTAAGAGTTATGTCTGAATTGTTTGTTGTGATTGATAAATATGTTTGTTGTGAAGATAATATACTGACAAATAACAAGAGATATCTATACATATTTTCAATCATTTTTTGTTATTGTGTCTGTATGTTTGTGCGTGTGTGTGTGTGTGTCTCCGTGTGTGTCTGTGTGTGTGTGTGTATCTCCATGTGCGTGTGTGTGTGTGTCTCCGTGTGCGTCTGTGTGTGTGTGTGTATCTCCATGTGTGTGTGTGTGTGTGTGTGTTTCTCCCCCTGTGTGTGTGTGCAGGTGGAGCTGAACAGGTTGTACCGGATGCACACGTCCCAGCAGAAGGTGGCGGGCAGCACCTACATCAACTCCCGCAGCGTGTTCACGCGCGTGGACCTGAAGGAGGGCCGCTACATCGTCCTCCCCACCACCTTCGACCCCGCCCTGGAGGGGGAGTTCCTGCTCAGGCTCTTCAGCGACGTTCCCGCCGACTGCAAGTAAGAATCCTGGGGGAGCGTTCCCTCCTCTCCACGGCCGTGGTCCACACGGACGTGGATAAACGCCAACTGTGTCTCTCTTTCCTCCGCCTGGGCCCACGGTCCAGGCGCTCAAACATGTCTGACCTTTTCAAATCTGCTCTCCCGAGCAAATGCATTTGAGAGCGTCCGTCTCACGTCTCTGTTGTGTAGCCGGTAGCAACGTGTGCTAAAGGTCGCCGTGTGATTGTGACATGGTCTGGATATCTGCGGCCGGTTAAATGTTGTTTAATGTGTGTCGGCACACGTGTGAGAGAACAGATGGCTGCCTTTTGAAAACACCGGCGAAAACGTAGTAAAAGAACAGATAGCGTTTTGTTTGTTATGGCCCACCTGGAATATACCTCCAGAATGAAAACGTTGGTTTCATCAAGTGTAATCCTCAGCTCTACTCACAGATTCCTCTGACTGTCTTTGTTCACGCTGAGGCATATTTCTAATATTGTCTGTCTGTCTGTCTGTCTGTCTCTGTCTGTCTGTCTCTGTCTCTGTCTCTGTCTCCCCCCACAGGGAGCTGACAGTGGACCAGCCCGCCCAGACCTGCTGGTCGGGGATGTGTGGGTACCCCACCCTGGTCACCATGGTCCACGTGCACCAGGCGGACGGGCTGGCAGGCCAGGACTCTGACGGAGGTAGTAACACACGCGCGGCAACGCACACACGTACGCACACGCCAACAGTGACACGCGCTTAAGTGAACACACAGAATATAAACTCATGTTTGGGTACACGATATCTGTTTGCATGTGCCTTTAAAATGCACGTATTGTTGTATTGATTGTGTGTGTGTGTGTGTGTGTGTGTGTGTGTGTGTGTGTGTGTGTGTGTGTGTGTGTGTGTGTGTGTGTGTGTGTGTGTGTGTGTGTGTGTGTGTGTGTGTGTGTGTCCAGTCTCAGACCCCTATGTGATCATCCGCTGTGAGGGGAAGAAGGTTCGCTCCCCGGTGCATAAGGACACCCGGAGCCCCGTGTTCGACACCAAGGCTCTCTTCTACCGCAAGAAGGAGCGCCAGGCCATCAGCATAGAGGTACCACAGCGCCCTCATGGACGGAGCTTCTACCCCTTGTGGATCTATAACCATAGCATACGGCGAGCCTTCTCTTCTATCCCCTCTAGGTCTACCTTGTGCTGAAGGCTCTCTCTGACTCCTCTAGATCCTCAACCATAATGTACTGACCGATCTCTCTTCTGTCCCCTCTAGATCTACAACCATGATGTATTGACAGATCTCTCTTCTATCCCCTCTAGATCTACAACCATAATGTACTGACCGATCTCTCTTCTATCCCCTCTAGGTCTACAACCATAAAGAATTGACCGATCTCTCTTCTATCCCCTCTAGATCTACAACCATAATGCACTGACCAATCTCTTCTATCCCCTCTAGATCTACAACCATAATGTACTGACCGATCTCTCTTCTATCCCCTCTAGGTCTACAACCATAATGTACTGACCGATCTCTCTTCTATCCCCTCTAGATCTACAACCATAATGTACTGACCGATCTCTCTTCTATCCCCTCTAGGTCTACAACCATAATGTACTGACCGATCTCTCTTCTATCCCCTCTAGGTCTACAACCATAAAGAATTGACAGATCTCTCTTCTATCCCCTCTAGATCTACAACCATAATGCACTGACCGATCTCTCTTCTATCCCCTCTAGGTCTACAACCATAAAGAATTGACAGATCTCTCTTCTATCCCCTCTAGATCTACAACCATAATGCACTGACCGATCTCTCTTCTATCCCCTCTAGGTCTACAACCATAATGTACTGACCGATCTCTCTTCTATCCCCTCTAGATCTACAACCATAATGTACTGACCAATCTCTTCTATCCCCTCTAGATCTACAACCATAATGTACTGACCGATCTCTCTTCTATCCCCTCTAGGTCTACAACCATAACGTGATTAAGGATTCCTTCCTGGGTCAGGTGACCCTGACGGCTGAACCCAGTGAGCTCATGCAGCACACCGTCCACCTGAGGGACAAGGGCAATAACCGTGACAACGACCTCCCAGGGACCCTCACCGTCTCCTTGGTGACCAGCAGTATGCTCACCGGCATCTGAGGCAGGAAGTGAGGAGGAAGGAACGATGAAGAACGCAGTCAAATAATTTTACCATGAATAAATATGGCGAATGTTTACTTCTTAAAAATATTGTTGATCCAAAGAAATAGGGTTTGGGTTAAAATGTTGTTAATTGAAACATATGGGGTAAATTTACTCTCTATATAATGAATAGAACATATATATTATGTGTATATTTAAAGATACATTTCCTCTCATCACATCTGTAATGTGATGTCTGCTTTACATTCAAAATCAAACTATTTCAAAAACCAAACTTTTGAAATAGTTAGAATTTTCAACGGAAGACACATGCCTACTAAAACGTTTACTAGATACAACAGCCAGAAAACACGTGCGGGAGACATGTCCCCACTGGCCAGAAGATGACCTTTCTTCTGCCATCGCTTTTTTAATTCGTCGCCGTAAAAGACCAGTCAGTGTCTTCCATTCTGAACGCACAGAGGCCTCTCCCTGCTTTCTGATTGGAAGGAACAGAGACTGGTCCTACAAGAGAAGAGACACATTACAGTGTCGCCTTACTACATTATTTCATTGAAGTAAACTTCCTCCATCTATTAAAACCCACACCGAGCATCTCCACCGGAGCCTTAACGGAAGCTGAACATTGCGTTGTTTACACCGTTAACATGTGAATGTCTTAAGACTCAAAGGCGAAAACAGAGCTTCCAAATGCTTCAAGTGGGTTGCTTTGTGCTGCATTGTGCCAAGATAGTTTTTTCTAGTAGTTTCTGATCTCAAGGATTGCCTTATGAATCGCCGCGGCAACGATTCAGCACCTTTTTAACTCCTAAAGGCAACGATACAGCACCTTTTTAATCATTAAGGGAAACAATGAGGAAGCTTATTAATTGCCACGGGCAACGGTACCGAACCTCCACCAAAGAAACAATATACAAACTCATCAATCGCCAAGGAAACAGTATAGAAACTCATTTATCGCAAAGGAAACCGTATAGTAGAACCTCATTAATCGCCAAGGAAACAATATAGAAACTTATCAATCGCCAATGAAACAGTATAGAAACTCATCAATCGACAAAGAAACAATATAGAAACTCACTCATCACCAAGGAAACAATATAGAAACTCATTAATTGCCACAACTTACCACAACTTACTTTTTGTCCACAGAGGTCAACAGTACCAAGAGTGCCTGCATAACCCAGAGACACAGAACTTAACCACTAATGCTGGTGGTCTCGTTAGTGCCTTGCTACTAGCCAAATCTTGCATTGACTCAGTTGCCGTGGCTGGCCACTAGATGGCAGTAGAGACGCAGGAGTGTAATTGAACCCTGGAACAGCCTTATACAGCCTTTTAATTCTAAAGTTTCAAAAATATTAACTGTCTTTTCACTTGTCCACTTTTGACATGTAATAACCCCGTATGAATCCTTTTATTGTACTGCTCAAAAAAACAGGAGACTTAAGGGGTCATACACTAAATATTTATCCACTAGAGCTCAAGTATCGGACCAAACTGTATATTAAATGTCATTAGTATCACTTTACAGTGTAACATGTATTGTACCACTATATAATAATAACAATAATTCAAGTTTCTTATTCTGTAGATAGATATTTAGAATGCATACGTTTACAAAATATAAATGAGAGTCTTATTGTATGTACCGTCATCGTTTACTAGTTTGCCTCGCTTTGATAATGTTTACGACAAACTGTGTTATAGGTTGTTCATTGAGGCATAGACCAACCAAACAACATCTTATAAAAGTCTTTAAAAGTGAAGCGATTTCTGTTGTCATGTTTTACTCTGACCATTAAAGTGAATGATGTAATAATGTCACTTGACGCGTGTTAAATATGGGCCATATGATCTAATATTATGATCACTCTCACACACACACACACACACACACACACACACACACACACACACACACACACACACACACACATAAACAGCGAATGAAGACACAGTTTTTGTGTACAATTTAAAACTGTACAAATTTTTCTAACGTGTTCTCAACTGTGTTCTCAAATATTTCTCTAAATTGTGGGATGCAAAAATGTTTGCGAACAAGGGCAAATATACCTTTAAAATATAAAATATAAAAATTTGAACGAAGTAAATCTCAAAAGTATGCATTCAAAAATATGCATTGATTAATTAATGTTCTAAAGTTGACCCTCACACAATAGTAACGATTGTGTGTGTTTGTGCGTCTGTGTATGTGTATAACACATCGTAAGCGACCATAATAAGTTCACTATTTTTAATAGTTTAACCTATCCAGTTAAAGGCCATTTCCTGTCCTTAGTTCAGAACCAGGAAGTGAAGAAGTACACAAAATGAAACTTGGAGGACAATGTTGTTGTTATTGTCGTAAAGGTCATTCAGAGTCAGCATCAATAACTCACGTATACACTTTATAGGACAGTAAGGAGCATCCAATTGAGTTAAACATAAAAGATTAAAGAGAAACAATGTATGTGTGTCGTGTGAGATAGAGAGCGAGAGAGTGAGAGAGAGTCAGTGGACTACAGGACAGGATGGTTGATCTGAAACACTAACAAAGGCCGGCATGACATTTACCACAAAAACACTGTGTGTGTGTGTGCCTTCATTTTCGTGTGCACAATTACATCTGATTACATCTGTACAACGACCTCATCGGCCCCCACTGAGTCTCTCTCTCTCTCTCTCTCTCTCTCTCTCTCTCTCTCTCTCTCTCTCTCTCTCTCTCTCTCTCCCCCTCTCTCTCCCAGTAGGGATCAGTTGCAGTGAATGGGTGCTGCGTGCGCTGACACGGTTAATGCCTCTACACACGGGAGAGAGAGGGGAGGGGGAGAGAGACAGTGGAAGGAACTCATTCACTTCTTAGCCCTCCATGCAAAGGTAAGGAGAGAGGGAGAAACTGAGAGAGAGACTGAGCATCTGAACTTTATTCAGAAACCTAGAGAGAGAGCGAGAGAGTATACCTCAACATTATTCAGAAAACTACAGAGAGAGAGAGATACAATAGGAAGTATCTCTTAACAGAGAGTGAAGAAGTCTCCATCGTTTCACCTCTACCATCTGGACTTCAACTGGTGGTGCCTATAGCACCTCCAGGCTGCTCCTTCCCTTCCTCCTCCTCCTCCTCCTCCTCCTCCTCCTCCACTTCATCCGTCCGTTCTCCTGGGCTCCTCGGAGGGCGAGGTGGATCCACCCCTCCTGCACTCCTCTGGAGCGAGGGATCAGGCGTGAGAGGAGGAGGAGAGGAGACGTCTCTAGAGGTAAGAAGGGGCTTGAAGCAAAGACACTGCATTTAATTCCTAAAGCTCCTTAGTGTGTGTGTGTGTGTGTGTGTTAATGTATGTGCGTGTTCTAAAGGGGCTGTTTATTTTTGTGCTGCTCTCGTGGAAACATACATGCCGTGATACTTGTGTTGGGCTTGAGACAAGTACAGCGATCCAATCAAGACTAGCTTTGTTCATTTAGCCAACAAGCAAACTACTTAGAACTTATCTTGAGTGCCACTAGCTAGACAGGAGACCCAGCACTGCTACAATCACCTCTTAACATGTGTTTGGGGTGTGTTGCAGGCTTCCAGACTGTTGGCGAGTAGCATTTTACCATGTAATCAAAGACAGAGGCCCCAATTTACTGCACACACATGCGTGTGCAGTAAACCTGTGGCAATTCTGACCTAATCGTAAATTTTGTGCCGCTTTATGCTCTGATACTTTGTTCTGTTAAGGAAATGGTTAAAACTGTGTTGCAAGGATCGTGGACGAATACTTTATTCATCCCAAAGGATTTTCAAGTTTTTCCGTCGCAATCTGCGAGACAGAAGACAAACTCAAAGAAACAGGATAAAAATTGGAGAATACTATGATAAACAACACAAGAAGATTATTCTATGAAAAACTATATAAAGATTGAGATTATATGATACAAAATATAGGAATATTATTAATACGATGATACATAATATAATGATATTATTAATACTATGATAATTAATATAAATAAGGCTATTAATACTATGATATACAATATATGAAGATTATTAATACTATAATACACAATGTAAGACTATTACTATTTATATGACACACAATATAAGAATATTAATAATACAATGTTACACAATATAAGCATATTATTAATAATATGATACACAATATAATTATTATTATTAATAATTATTACTAACACAATGTAAGAATATAAGACATGACAAAGTAAGAAGAGGAGATTCCCATCAATGATAGCAAGTGTAGTGAAAATAAGTCATGAATGAA
>NC_082397.1:7668100-7673433 GCF_031168955.1 Gadus macrocephalus
CCGACAGTGACTAATGAGACGGGTTCTAACGCAGCGCCACCGGGCTTGGGTAGACGGCTCAGCTACAGATTCCCCACCGTTGTCCAGGTAACAGCGAACCATGACCCAGGAAGCTGGTGATGCCCGCATCGTCTGTCTGAGGCAGAACTCAGTCTGTCTCAGGGACTAATGCCCTTGACTGAGATTTCGGCATTTCTGAAACCATTGAGACTTCCTTTTCTTAGTATACAGCAGAAAGCAAAGTTACTGATGCTAGCTAAGTACTGCGCATGCATAAGTGGTGTCGGCCCTGCCTCATACGGTGTGTGACAAAAGAAAAGATGAGACAATGAATGAAACTGGGTCCCTCTAGTGGGCAGGTAGGGAAAGTACAGGTTATATACAATGATAGGTTTTAATTGATGCGAAAACCTACACAAAACTCAGAACAGGATACATACATTTATTCTTAAAATTCTTTAGTTTCGGGCTTCATAATATCTGTTTCCTTTCTGCAATACAAATGAAGAAGAGCAAACCACCGTTTATTGTGTTATTTCCCTTAATTTCCCTTAATTTCCCTTCAACTAGTTGCATACTTCCACCAACATGTTTGTGTGGTGACGGGGAGCATGCATTGTTGAGCTGTGTCACGTCGTTCACTTGTTGTTTGTGTTCTATCCCAGTCCACTTCAGTGAGTTTGAACATTCCACTGGAACTAGCATTCATTCATCGCTTATTTAATGAATTAATTTATGGAGGACTCAGTCCTGGACACACACACTGGAATGGGGTTTGCAGTATAAAGGGGAGGTGTGTGTGTGTGTGTGTGTGTGTGTGTGTGTGTGTGTGTGTGTGTGTGTGTGTGTGTGCGTGTGCGTGTGTGTGTGTGGGTTTGTGTTTGTGTGTGTGAGTGCAGCAGGACATAAGAATTGTTAGATTGATCCAAGCTGTGTGTGAGTGCTGTACACCAGTAAACAGTGAATATTAATGTTGATCTTCACCTCAAGCAGAAACAGAACTCTGTCTGAGCTTTAATGGGTCAGTGGGGCGGCCGTGCGTCAGTAATGCATGTTGTCTGTGACCTTTGTCCAAATTGCCCATCTATATGTAAATGGCTTGGGTTTTATTTAGCTGCATAATGAAAGTGCCACTAAGGTCCCATACCGTCTTCAATACTGACTACTATTCTGGGTGTCACACTTATTTAGTCCATTTAGCTCAACTTCCTGATATCCAGTCTGATATCCATTTGGTAATATGTCCCTCCATTTCATGGACGTGACCTAGATATGTTCCTCTTTTTCGCTCCAAAGATCTATAAAGTATGCATAAGGCCTCCTTCAGCCTGGGTCTGGATGCACGTCCCACCCTGAGCGCTTGAGATGCACCTGGTTCAGCCTGCCACCAGGGGGCAGACATTCGTCAGGAGAGTGTCTTGTCAGATACACTCTCTGTCTGGAAGGGCTTCTATGTGTTCGCTGACGCTGACTCAGTAGTTCACTATACTATGACTATGTTTGTGAGGTGCACTTTCACCAGAAAAGCTTCAGGAGGTTGTTGTAACATTTTTATCAAGTCGATACTGAGCAAGTTGTCAGTGTACCCAAGACTTTCAGTGTGTGTGTGTGTGTGTGTGTGTGTGTGTGTGTGTGTGTGTGTGTGTGTGTGTGTGTGTGTGTGTGTGTGTGTGTGTGTGTGTGTGTGTGTGTGTGTGTGTGTGCGTGCGTGTGTGCCTTGCGTGTGCGTGTCTGTCTGTGTCAGTGTGTGTTACCCTGCTACAGAGGAATCATACATGGCTATTAGTGTAATTGAACACCCATCTCCAGAACAGCCGAGCACCTTGAATTATTCACCTGCTGCCGTGGTAGGGCCTGATGTACGCAGGCCACAGAGACATGACATCAGCCTGTCCACCTCACTACCACACACCTCACATTCGATAGCATGGAGAAGAAGCCCTCCATTAAGGAGTTAGTTATGTGGGCTTTAATGTAGCACTGTTGTTGCGTTACTGCCACACCTTTGTGTTGCTAATATTCTATTGTGTTGTGTTGATAAAAAACGGTTGCTTTTCGAACATACTCTTGTTGTTAAGGAAACACTTTTATTGTGTTGCTAACATGTATTGTTGTGTTGCCTGGATGCCATTGTTATGTTGCTAGCATAGTATTGTTTTGTCGCTAACATAGTATTGTTTTGTCGCTAGCATAGTATTGTTTTGTCGCTAACATAGTATTGTTGTGTTGCTAACATAGTATTGTTGTGTTGCTAACATAGCATTGTTGTGTTGCCCGGATACCATTGAAGCATAGTATTGTTTTGTCGCTAACATATTTGTTGTGTTGCTGGCATAGTATTGTTGTGTTGCTACAAAGTATTGTTGTGTTGCTAACATAGTATTGTTGTGTTGCTCTAACATAGTATTGTTGTGTTGCTAGCATAGTATTGTTGTGTTGCTAACATAGTATTGTTGTGTTGCTAATTCAGCATTGTTGTGTGCTAACATAGTATTGCCTGGCTACCATCGTCGTGTTACTAACTGCTTACTTGTGATGCTCTGACTTGTGAAGATGTTGTGCTTGTGTCTGATGTTCTTTGGAAAGTCGGCGGTGTTGTGCAGCGCTTAACTTGTGCTCTTGCTCCAGTATTGATCGTATACGTTGTGATTGTTCTCAGCTCTTTTATTATCATCCTGATAATTATAAAATGATACCAGCCTATAATGTCCTGATCCACATACTGCTTCAGCAGTGTCGTTTTATGTGCTGGTTTCTCGGTCAGGTTCAAAGTGAACACAGAAACTGGATAGGTCTGCTGCAACATTAAACTTCTGTGTAACTTAAACATCATTGGTCACATGTGCTGGCCAACAAGCTAAATGCTTGGCACAATGCCGGTCCATCGCAATGTCCCGAAAAGTCACATATCAACTTTATATTGAACTGACCCATAATAAGTAGACCGGACATTTCAAACTTCATTTAAAGTGTTTTTTGTGTACAGCAAAGAAAAATCCTTGTCAACGAAACACCACAACAATAAAAACAACAAATCAGTCATTGAAAAAATCACAGAGATACGACACATAAATGGTGGTAGTTTCTGCCTAATGGTGGTCCGGTCTGCTTAATGGAGCTCCATTCTGCTTAATGGTGGTCCAGTCTGCTTAATGGTGGTCCACTTGTGGTCTGCCAAGTGGACCATTAGTTCAGTAGAGCCTCATTGATTTTTGTTGAGCCCAGGTCCCCAGGCATATACTACCGGTCAGATAGTTTACTGTATGATGTACTGTACTGTGTTTAAACTGTGTTGTGTAAATCTGGGATGGGAGGCACTTTCTTGGACGCTGGTATGGCTGATAGAACACAAATGGCTGTGCTCACAAATCTTCACTTACAAGTGGGTCATAATAAATGTACTGTACCCTTCACATCACATGCAGCCAGCCGTTATCCTTCCTCAATACAATCACAAACGCTGTTCTATATATAGTTTGGGGGAGCTTAAATATATTAGATTGTTTCTTTAACTTTGATTGCGATCAATACCCCTTTGTGGCAGCACAGATTACATGCTATCAGCGAGATTCAGACTCCCAACGTTGATAACACACTTCCGCGGGTTTGATTCCCTGTCATTGTTAGGACCTTGTTTCCACCCGGATCTCTGCAGGTAAATCTGTGATGGGGGACTGATCGGAGGTCGGGTAGAGACCGCAGCGCCACATGTAAGATACACTCATCTGATAAGAAACTAGAGGAGGCACCAGAGCATGGCGAAGGGGGAGGGAGGAGGGGGAGAGAGAAGGAAGGAGGGAGAAGGGGGGGAGAGAATGAGGGAGGGAGGAGGAAGAGAGAGAAGGAGGGAGGGAGGAAGGGGAGAGTGAAGGAGGGAGGGAGGAGGGGGAGAGAGAAGGAGAGAGGATGGAGGATGAGAGGAGGGGGAGAGAAGGAGGGAGGAGGGGGAGAGAGAAGGAGGGAGGGAGGAAGGAGGGGAAAGATGAGGTGTAGGGGAGAGAAGGAGAAGAAGGAGGGGTGGGGAGAAGGAGGGAGGGAGGAGGGGGAGAAAAGGAGGGAAGAGGGGGAGAGAAGGAGGGAGGAGGGGGAGAGAGGAGCAGAGGGAGAGAAAGAATTGGGATGATGATTAAGGTGAAACGGGAAAGAGTCAGCGGTGTAGATAGAGCTGAAGGAGAGGCAACGAGGATAAGCCTGGAAGACGGATAAAGAGAGAGAGAGCATGGACAGGGCCGTTTTAAATATTACAACTGTTGGTTCCTGATAGTGGTGTGTTGGCCCCAGGTGCCCTTCCTCTGAAGAGAGAGAGAGAGAGAGAGAGAGAGAGAGAGAGAGAGAGAGAGAGAGAGAGAGAGGGGGAGAGAGAGGGAGAGAGAGAGAGAGAGAGAGAGAGAGAGAGAGAGAGGGAGAGAGAGAGAGAGAGAGAGAGAGAGAGAGAGAGAGGGAGAGAGAGAGGGAGAGAGAGAGAGAGAGAGAGAGAGAGAGAGTGTGTGTGTGTGTGTGAGAGAGAGAGACATATGGACTCTATGGTTTGTGGTGTTATGTTCAGGTAGCCCTGAGTCCTGTTTCCCAGATGGAGTATTTAGATGATTAAACGGACACACACATGCACCCCCCCCCCCCCCCCCCCCCCCCTACACACACACACACACACACACACACAGTATCTCCTCATACTTCAACACCCACTAGCGTAGTAACACAAACCTAACAGTAACCTCTTACATGTTCCTCTCTAAAATATTAACAGAAGAGGAGTGAAGAACATTTGTGTCGAGTTAAAGAAGGAGAGGAGGAGAGCAGGGAGCATGAGGAGAAGGGCTGAACGTCTGTGTCTCTGGTGTCATCATATAAGTGTGTGTGTGTGTGTGTGTGTGTGTGTGTGTGTGTGTGTGTGTGTGTGTGTGTGTGTGTGTGTGTGTGTGTGTGTGTGTGTGTGTGTGCGTGTGTGCCTGTGTGGGTGTGTGGGTGTGTGCGTGTGTGAGTGCGTGTGTGTGTGTTTGTTTAAATGACAGGACATCACACAGACATTGTATTGTTGTCTCATTCTGTTCTGCTCTGTGTGACTCCTGGATATCCTCATTTGCCATCGTTTAACCAAAAATAAACTCTTTGAACCTTTGAAAATGATTTAACTATCAGCTTCTTACTGAAACCTCATTAGATCCAGGAAGCACTAGTATCCCAAATGTAATCAAGTACTTATTTTCCTGATCTTTTATCTCTGCAAACGTTATACTGTCACTACTGGCCACCCCCCAATGCCCACTGCTTAGGAGACACCTGATGAGGAAGTGACATCACGTTGCCATTGGCAACCATAGAAGTTGTCTGGC